>NC_056732.1:34477556-34537556 GCF_019279795.1 Protopterus annectens
CTGTACTCGCTTATTTTCTTTTGCTCCTGGTGAAAGGAATAACATGGATAAATATTTAGAAATGTTCATAGCATTTCTGTAACTTGAGACCTTATTGTCTCCACATGATTTTTGTGAGCCTTCTTTTGTTAACAGCTGTTGGACAGTAATCCCCAAAAATGAATGAAGTTAAAAAGAAGTTTATCAGAGAGTCTAAGCTCACTTATAATACCCAATTATTTCAAGTGAAATAAAAGTTTTAATTAAACCCCTTATAACATATCCATCCCAAATTTCAATAATGCTGAACTACTCCTATCACTACTTCAAGTCAATAAATACAAGCACATATGTATAGCCTCCCTCTATATCCCCCCTGGAGATAATATTACCACACTCGAGAATATCCTATTCTGGCTCTCCACCAACATTAGCAATGAAATCATAATTTTGGGTGACACAAATATCAATTGGTCCTCCATTCAGTCTTCCACAAACCCACTTAATATCAACCTTTATAACTTCTCACAGCTAATTAACAACATAACCCGCCCCTCAAAAACTCTTTCCAATGGTAGCATTCTAGACTGGATCTTAGTCTCTCGCTCTCATTATTTCTCTGATAGTGGTACACTTCCAGTCTCCCTTAGTGATTACCTACCCATCTTCACATACTGACTCCCTGTACCTCTACAGAGAACACATAATTATATTACTACCCGCAACCACAAAAACTTCAACCCAATAGCTTTCTCTGACTCTCTAAAAGTAGTTGACTGGAACATTCTAAAAACTTTACCTCTTGATAATGCAGTGGCCCACTTCAACACAACCTTCTTAAACCTCCTAGACTACCATGCTCCTTTAAGGACTGAAAGAATAAAACTAAAAAACACCCCCTGACTAACCAAAAACACACTTACAGCCATGCAACATAGAGATAAAATCTGGGCACTTTACCAGAAAAATAAATCTCCACTCGTCCATAATGAATTCAAAACACTTAGAAACAAAGTAAAAAGGCTTGTTATCACCGATCGACAAAACTATTTTCCATATTCCAAAATACTAATAAAACAAATCCTCAAAAATTCTGGAAAGGAATCTCTACCCTTATCAACCCTGGCAAAACAGTCAACCCCAGCCCAGATCCCAATGCTACTGACATGGACTTGGCTATACAATTCAACTCCTTTTTCATTAACTCTTTTTCCAAACTAACCTCCTCATTCTCCGACACCAACGCATCCTCGACCTCACCCCCATCCTCCTCTACCAACACCCTTCCCTCCACTCCCATCACCACTCTCACTTCCTCTCCAATACCACCATCCTCTAATATCCTACCTCCCCTTCCTCCACCTTTCTCACTAAAACCTGTTCCCACATCTACCATAAAAAACTCCTCCAGAAACTAAAGCCATGCTCTAATGCCCCAGACAATATTCCTTCATACTTCCTTAGCATAGCTGCAGAAGCCATTGCCTACCCTATTAGTATTCTAATCAACCACTCTACCAAAGAAAGCATAGTACCCCAAGTTTAGAAAAAAGCCTTTATCATACCTTTGCATAAAGGTGGCAATAATAACAATATGACAAACTTCGGTCCCATAGCTATCCTGTCTCCCATCTCTAAACTCCTAGAAAAGTGTATCCATCTGCAGCTCCTACCTTACCTCTTAGACAATCACCTGCTGACTCCAAGTCAGCATGGTTTTAGACCTGGCCACAGCTCTATGACAGCCCTCCACTCCTTCTTAGAAACTATAAATAAAGCCCAGGACTCCGGTCACATTGTTTCTACCCTGCTATTGGACCTCTCAAAGGCCTTTGACACTATCTCTCACAAACTACTTTTAACTAAACTCTCCCAGCTTAACCTATCTCCCTCCTCATTGAACTGGTTCTCTAGTAACTTATCTAATAGATTTCAAGCAATCAAAATGAAAAAAAGCCACCTCCTCATTCCTTAACACTCCAACTGGGGTCCCCCAAGGTTCCATATTGGGTCCTCTTCTATTTAACATATTCATAAATGACTTCCACAATTCTATCCCATTCTCTAATATCATCCAGTATGCAGATGATTCAACTATTACCTGCTCTGCCACATCCATCCCAATTCTCCAAAAGCTTACACAAGACGCATTCTCAATCACTGAACAATGGATGAAAGAAAACCACCTAGCACTCAATGCCTCTAAAACCAAATTAATGGTATTTACTCCCTCTAAACTCATCTCTATCAACACAAACTCTTTTTCAATCACTAGCAACAGCAACATATCCTTGGAATTGGTGCCAGAGGCCAAGTTACTTGGGGTTCAAATTGATAGTCAGCTTAACTTCAACTCCCACATACACCTAAATATAAAAAAAAAAACTCATCAAAAAGTAGGCATGCTCTGCCAACAAATTTGCTTCCTTACACCCTCTACTAAAATCACTCTCTCTTCCACATTTCTTATCCCCTCTCTTCTATATGGAGCCCCACTCCTGACTAACCTACAATCTTCCCTCAAACCACAACTCTCCTCATGCTACAACAAAATAGCCAAATTCGCTACTAGTCATAAAGCATCTACCCACCACTGTTCTCTCCACAAACTAAGATGGCTAGAACTACCCAACCAACTCATCTAGTCTCAACTTACTCTTGCTCATAAGCTCATCTTTAAACCCTTCCTTTGTCCATCCCTTTCCTCTGCCTTTAAAATGCACCTCCCCAGCAGAGTACTCAGATCTAATAACCAAAACCTAATTGAATTATATAAACCAACTCATCCCCCAGGAAAAAAATCTCCTATCCAATGGTCTAGCACGTCTCTGGAACTCCCTACCTCCAGCCATTCGTACCACTTTCAACCACTTTATATTCAAAAAAATCTCTTCACTCTCATCTACTATCCCAGTGGGAATGCTCCTGCACCCACCCTATCCCAGTGGGAATGCTCCTGCACCCATCCATCATATCTATTATCCCAGTGGGAATGTTCCTGCACCCTCCCTATCCCAGTGGGAATGCTCCTGCACCCATCCATCATATCTATTATCCCAGTGGGAATGTTCCTGCACCCTCCCTATCCCAGTGGGAATGCTCCTGCACCCATCCATCATATCTACTATCCCAGTGGGAATGCTCCTGCACCCACCCTATCCCAGTGGGAATGCTCTTGCACCCATCCATCATAATTCTACACTGCCTTACCTCCTTCCTCCTCCTTTCCATGAACTTCCTAGCTTCTGCCTCTCCTAACTTTTGTTTCCTTAGCTAGCTACCTAAGACACAATGGCTTCTCAGTATCCCTATAATGGAATTTAATAATGTAACCATTCAAAATTAAATTTACAGTGTTACTAAGTTACTGATGTGGCTACATCAAACATTTTTGCAGTTGTTCTTTGTTTTTGATTATTTCTAGCATTTAAACATTCAGCATGGCTAATCCCGGCTATGCATTGCCTTTTGAAAGGACTAGATGCCTGTCCTATAATCTAAGGAATCCCCTTTTCCCATTTTGTCTTTTTCTACATGGGGTTGGCATGTTGTCTTAGCTGTCAAATGTCCCTATCTCACTTAGTTCAATGCCACCCTTCTACCTTCTTTGACAGTTATGGCTGACTGCCATAGGTCTTCTCTCACACAATCCCTTCATCTCTTTGCAGGATGCCCTCATTTCTTCTTGACGTTTTCCTGTCTGCCCCAAATCTTCTTCACCACATTGTCTTTTGCTTTTCTGTACAGGTGCCTAAACTACCATAATGTCTTCTCTTTGACCTTCTCTGCCATTGGTGCTTCTTGGGCTTCTGCTCTGATATCCTTATGTTTTCATCTGACCCACAGTTTGCATCCTATTCTCCATCGCAGGCACTTAATATCTTTCAGCTGCCTCAGCTGTTCTGTCTTCCCTGTCTGGATTTCTGTACCATACAGTAGTACTGGTCTCACCGCTGTTTTGTACACCTTATATTTCAGCTTCTTTGGCACTCTTCTGTCACACATGACCCCTGACACTCTATGCCAGTTGGCTGCAGCCCCACTGACTCTAGCTTTGACCTCCTCATTCAGACTTCCATTTTCCTCAACACCCCTCCCAGAAACTTGAAGCTGTTAACCTGTTCGACTATTTTCCCTTCTATCTCAGTTTTCATTTTCTCTTCTAGTTTCTCCCATTTTGTTGGAATTAAAACTATGTTATCTGTACTCAATTTCAACCCTTGTACCATCATTTCTGCATTCTGTTCCCCTGACCTTTGTTGAAGTTCTGGGCTTTGTCATTGCTGGGAAATTCTACTTCTTTAAAGAAATTATGCCCATTTTACATTACTTATAATTGGTGATTTAGGTTGTGCAGCAAATTTAGACTGTTCTTTTCCACAGGTTATGTAAATAAATACAGACAGGTAGCACAAACTAATATGAAATATTGTTCCTCAGAACACAGCGGTAAGCAATAACATTTTACAGAATAAATACAAGTTAAACATAGCATGTATCTTTGCTCAGATGAAACATTTAGCAATAATTTTGAAATAATTGCTTGGTAGTTTAATACTCATATCTAAAAGTGATGTCCTTGGTGAATATAAGCTATAAAAATGGTCATGTTGACACATATTCCTTATCCAGTTCTAACTACAGTCTCACTACCACCACTATGCCACCTTAAAGGACCAGAAGAAGCAAATGTCACAATTTCCTTAAAACACCATCACATTTTCATCCTTCTGATCTGATCCTTAAATTATCTGATGTAAGCCAGCATAATTTCAGTATTACCTCCTTGGTTCTTGTCTACAGCTGGTGTGTGATCTTTCTGACACTATACAGGTGTATCTAGAAATCTTACCTGATGTTTTGTAATTTCAGTTTCTTATAGTTTTTGCTATGTACCTCAATGATTGTCTACTATACTGCCTAACTAAAACGGTTAACTTCTAACCTATTATGTATTAAAATCAGCTGTATGTTCTATATTTTGTTCTCTCATGTACTGCATTCGTTTGTACTGTGGAGCTTTTCTCCCCGGGCATCCGCTGAAAATGGACCTGTGTCCAGTCGGACTTTCCCAGTAAACAAATGTAAATAAATAAATAAATAATTATACCTTACCTGGGCCAATGCAGCATGTGTTATCATTATTTCCAGATATCAGACAGGAATGTAGTTTATTTGGGCGTCTATTATTATAAGAGCCACAATCAGCTGCATTTCCCTCTGCCAGCACAATTTTCCAATTCTCATTAATAATTCATAACCCTTCTACTGTTGTTGGTATCTATACACATGTCCAGTATAAATACCCTTCTTCCCATGTCTTCTCTGATGCTCATTTATAAAATAGGTGGAACTGTGTTTCCATTCTGTCTCGTAACTTCTGAGCTATATTAATTGCAATTTCCATACCACATCCACTGTTCTCAGTTTTATTTATTTTATTTTATTTTATTTGCAGTTGGTTTTCCAGGATAGTCCATTGGGCCAAGATGAACCCGTTTTCAATGGAGTCCTGGGGAGAAAAGCTCCAGAAACAGGGTTACATATCAGTAGTGCCTTTTATATCATCCGTTCCATTACAGAAATCTTCGTAGGTTCATAGGTGTACTAGGCTAATGGCCCTGGAGCCTTTACAAGCCTAGCCCATGGGTTTACCCTGGCATCATGCCACCCGACATTAGTTCCCAGTGCCTCTGTCAAGTAGAGCCACTGGAGTGATCCCAGGGTGAATTCTTTATTTCCCATCCACTCATCAAGATTTCTGTTGAAGAGGGCCAGCGAGATGCTCTGTTTAACTGTATGGGAAGTCTATTCCAAAGCATGGGCAGTCTCTGGGTTATGAAACTGTCCCTCCAGTATGTTCTGTTGATTGTTGTAATGAGGTTGAGGATCCTGGAGCGTGTGGTGTGGAGGGATTTGGATTTCTTTAGATGTAGCATTTCTAACAGTGCTGGGTCAGACATGACTTTGTACGTCAAGCAGAGATTGCCTCTAAGTAGGCGATATGAGACAGAGAATAGTTGGAGTTTTTTGAGTCGGTCCATATAGGACAACTTTTTAAGGCCTAGGATCATCTTTGTGAGATACTTTTGCAGCCTCTCCAGTTGTTGCAGATGTCTAGTGAGGTACATGCCAAATGTGACATTGTACTCGATGACTGGCCTAATGAGGGAAGAGTAGAGGGAGACAATGACCTCTTTCTTCCTGGATGCAAAATCCTTAGTAATGAGATGTGCCACATAGAAGGACTTTCTGACCACAGTGGCAATGTGGTGGTCAAAAGACAGGTTGCTGTCAACCTGTGTTCCCAGATCTCTTATAATGCCTTCCACATTCAGTGGACTACCATTGATGTGATAATTCATGGGAAGTGAGTTTTTCCCAAAGGAGATGATGACGCATTTTTTGGCATTGAGCTTAAGGCCATGGCTCTGACACCAGTCATTGGTCTCAGTGAGGCCTTTCTGCAGGATGTCAACATCACCTGAGGAGTTAATAATAGCTCCCAACTTGCAACTGTCTGTGAACTTTGCCAGCCAGAGTCCCTTCATGTTGGCCTGGACTTCAGAGAACTAGATACCAAACAGGAGAGGACCCAGGACCGATCCCTATGGGACTCCACTCATGACTGTTTGGCAGTCTGACTTAGAGTCAGCTACTTTCACACTGTGGGTTCAATCTATGAGCCAGTTTGCAACCCACTTATTGATGCCTAGCTTAGTGAGTTTTTCTATGATTCCCAAGTGGGGAATGGTATCAAAGGCCTTGGTCATATCAAGGTAGGCTGTATGAACCAGGTCTATATTGAATTAGCGAACGCTTAAAAAAGCAAATGCTGATTCGACCCTATTTGAACGAACACTGAAAATCCGGAATACCCGGAACAGCGTTTTTTTATCAGGGAAAAAAAATCGCTGGGCCAGTTTTGGGAGTTTGCCATTTCCTCCACTGTGGTGTGAAACTCGGAGTTGGTATATTTAAGTAGGGGAGTGGGGGGGGTGAAGCCCCCCACATTAAATACGGTTTTAAGTTGTTTTTATTTATTTATTTTTTTTGTGGAACAGCAATTTTTTTCCCTGGGAAAAAAATCGCTGTTCCGAGCGTTCAGGATTTTCAGCGTTCGGGGAACTAGGGTCGATCAATCAGCATTCGCTTATTTAAGCATTGGCTGATTTAATATAGATCCGTATGAACCACCTTGCTATCATCCACAGCTCTGGTGACGGACTCAAAGAAGTCAACCAGGTTGAGCAGGCATGATCTACCCTTCACAAAACCAAACTGTGTGGGATCCAGAATTTGAAGATTCCCTATATCCTTGTTTATTAGGTCCATGATGATGCGTTCCATAACTTTGCATATCAGACTCATCAGGCTAATGGGGCAATAGATCCCAGGGTCTGTAGTCACTCCTCCTTTGTGGAGAGGGATGACTGTAGCAGTGTGCAGTTTGGTAGGGACAAAGCCTGAGTTGAGGCTGTGATTGAACAGGGCACAAAGGTGTGGTGCCAGTTCACTCTGTAGTTCATATAGAACACAGCCAGGGATATTGTCAGGTCCCATAGAAGCTGTATTCTTGGCCTTGTACAGTGCTGTTTTAATCTGTGCAGCAGTAATTCTGGGTGCCTGGCAATCTACTGGTATTGTGATTGGTCCTTTGGGTGGGGGGTAAAGTTAGCACTGAATCTGTTCGCCAGTATATTGGCAATATGTGTTGGCTCGGTATAGGAGGTACCATTGTGCAGTAGCTCACAGCAAATCTGGGTATTGCCATGAAGATTCTTTACATAACTATAGAAGGCCTTGTGGTTGTCTTTACTATCTGCTGTAATTCTGTTTTCATAGCTAGCTTTAGGGGATTTGATGAGGGATCTCAACTCATCACCTATTCCTTCCCAATGGAATTGTCCAAATCTTCCTCTACATCTCATTAACTCAACAACTTTTCTGTCTGTTATTGACATCAATGTAACACTTACTACTGGCATGGAATTGCCCTTGTCCATGTTATTGGTTAACATGTCTTTAATTCTTGCATGATTTACCTTTTTATTGAGCAACATAGACTGGTATCCTTGCAACTACTTCAGTCCTTCCTTCCTAATTTAATTGCATTTGATTGTTTTCCAGTTGACCATCTTCCCTTTAAATTTGTCTTTTAATTTGTGTTATTGCTGCTCTAGATTTCCCAGCTTCACACAATGCATTCTGCTATTCAGTTTACCACCACCACGGTCTGTTGCTTTCTATTCCACTTTGTTCCATTCACATTTCACGATCTTCATCTCAAATTTCCTTCTCCCCTCCTTTCATCTTTATCTGCACTACTATCCTTCAAGTCTCCCTCAATCCCTTGCCTCTTCTCTTAACCATCCAATGTATATTCCAGTATTTTTATGTTTCTGTTTTAAATTACCATGCTGTGCCACAAACGAATGAGAATTTGCACACATAGTCACAGCTTTATCTGAGACGTGTTATGAAATATTTGCAGGATCCATATAAGCTTACATTAAATATCTGTTCCAGTGAGAAGCTGCTATCTTAGCACACACAACTCTCTTTAATGAGTCCTGCTCAAGCAAAACTGCAAAAGAAGCTAAGTCAGATATTGGGACCTGGGTGATGTAGTAGGGCAAGCCGGACACCCCACCCCCATGAAAGGGCTTCACTAACTCCACCGCATTACTTAATATAATCTGTTTCAAGGCTGCATAGGTAGGGATTTACCTTTCTCTTACATTGTTTGTCAGTTTTCTGTCTTAGCTGATGTTTGTATTCCATTCATTGTGTGAATGTGCTCAGCTGCTTTTTTTTTTTTTCTTTTAGTTCAACAGTCACCCTACCGGAATACTTCAAGTTTCCCTTGTATGCTAGTTCAAGTGCCTCAGGACAGTATGAATGTAGCCACAAATCTCTCTAGGAAAAAAATAAATAAAAATATTATTAACATTATTCCCAGGTATTTCTTTTTAACATTTTTTCCTTTTCTTTCTTAGGAACAGTACAAATTCTGCTACGAAGTAGCTTTGGAGAACTTGAATTATGGCCGATTGCCAGACAGAAGCACACATTCCATCCTGTCCCAAGAATCGAACGTGACACTACATGATTTCTGCATCAATGACATGAAGAAAACATAATGTTGTTATGTTTCTGTCTTAAATGGCTCTTTTTTTGGAGCTCTATGAACTATTTGAAGGACAAAAACTGCTTGCACTGCTCATTCTTCACATTAATGCTGCCGTCACCTTGGAGACGGTGCAGCTGTGGGACATCAATGTCATGTCAAAGCATTGACTCTGCAGAACATCATAACTAGATGGTAAATTGAGAGCACAAATTACTTTCTTATGAAGAAACTTGTATCTTTTTAAATAAGTCGTTACCTGTGACTTTATGTTTATCAATGCTATTTTTGTTGGATGCTTATTGTACATTTTTGTTCTATGGAAATGCAATATGAATCATTATAAAAGAGATTTAGCTATATTTGTATCTTTATTATATGATATGTGCACACACAATGAAGTATAAATAACATGAACTAAAGAGACTAACAGTGTAATAGCATTATATTTGTCAAAGCTGTAGCTTATTTTATCAGTATATTGTTAATGCTCATGGAAACAGAAAAAAAGCTTTGAAGAAATCATTATATAGCTAAGCAAATTTATGACTGACCCCAAAAGGCCAAAGCTTTTTCATTTGTTTATATTGTAAATATATTTTTTTGATTTTCATCAGATTATTTATTCATTAAAATCTTTTTGTGAAGCAGAGTATATGACAATCATTTCTTAACAATGCAATTTTTTAAATTATCATATTGAATAGCAAAAAAAAAAAAAAAAAAGTTCAAGAAAACAGTAAATATAGTTAGGACTTGTGTTTTTTTTTTTTTTTGGAAGGACATTGTTATCTGTAGTGGCACAATTTTTGAGTGGGAATTTTCTTCAAATCCCTATCATTCTCATTATTTGAGATGTGTAAGGTGAGCCTACTAGCTTAGATCTTGATTTTGTGGAGTAACATAATGAATATGCACAAAAAAGTACATCACCATGAATGCTGATTTATATTTCTTAATAACATGAAATTCCATTCTCGGGGCATAAAATCTGGGAATTACAACTGTCATTCTAAGTGTAATTTGTGGTCAATATCTATGGATCTAGGACTTTTGTTCGAAAGATCAAAAGTCCGCATCCATAATTACCGAACATACTTTACCGAAAGTGCTTTCACCAAAAAATCGCTTTCGTTAAAGTATGTTTAAAAAAAATTAAACCTACTGCAATGCAGAGGGGCAAGCCCGATTGCACCCCCCACCCCCCTACTTTAATATTCTCACTCCAAGGTCGCACTACAGTGGGGAAAAGAGAATTTTCCCTTATCCGCACCGTAGTACAACTGGCACAACAACCATACTTATCCGAAAGTGCTGCTTCGGTGAACAGCATTTTCAGTTAAGTATGCTCAGTGATTTCTGTTTCGGTGGAAAGTGCAGATGGAGATCTGTACGGATCCCATATACATATATATATATATATATATATATATATATATATATATATATATATGGATCCATATCAGATCCACAACAGAACACTTACCCTGCGACCAAATCACCGAAACCCATCACCAACACATCTCCAACAATGGTAAGTATAACTACTGCGGAACGGAATGTATTCCCTTTTCCACAATAAAATAAAAAAACAAAAAGAAACATATATAGCAAGGGAGCAAGCCCCCCTGCACCCCCCACACCCCTCTACTTAAATATACCAACTCCGAGATCGCACCACATTGCATAAATGGGAATACATCCCGTTCCGCACTACTTATACTTACCATTGTCAGAGATCTGCTCTGTAGGTGATGTGGTCGCTGTGATCTGGTCTTCAGGTAAGTGTTCTTTCATGGAACTTATAGGTTCCCATATATATATTTATATATATATATATATATATATATATATATATGTATATATATATATATATATATATATATATATATATATATATATATATACATACATACATACACATACATATAAATATATATGCCACAAACAAAGTTGGGTAAAGTCTCTCAAGGAACTGCATGCACCTCTAAATGCAAGAACAACAAATATATATCCAGCGGTCTTCCAAAATGAAAAAACAGTAAGCAAACAGACTGTATCGCAACTATTTTATTATTTCATAAAAAGATGAATAAAATCCTGTAACAATAAAGGCTTTACAGCAACTTTGTTTGTGATATTAGTCTTGTAGTTGCTTGGGCAGTTTTTTGATATATATATATATATATATATATATATATATATATATATATATATATGTATATATATGTGTGTGTGTGTGTGTGTGTGTGTGTGTGTGTGTGTGTGTGGGGCAGACTGTGCTTGCAATAAAGGCTTTACATTGTCGTGCTGTCTCCTATTATTGAGTGCTGGATACGTTTTTGGGGCATATGCGGATTTGTTTTTCCGTGCAACAGTTTGCTGGATACGTGCACCAGAGACATTTTTCTTTTTGTGATGTTAAATAGAATTTGAGTCCAATGGACCACTCCAAGAAATAATGAATTTTTTGTGGAACAGCATGTGCCACAAAAGCTTTGTGTCTTGTTTTATTAAGTATTTTGGATTTTTTATCATTGTTCCTATAGTTATTCATTCTGTTACATTTGTTTCCTGTTTGCTATTTTTAAGAGTTCATAGAAGAATGTGGAAAAAGTGTTCACTATACTCATCAGAAGAAAAGTTAGCAAATGCACAACTAAAAAGTAAACTTTCCTGAGCCTTTTGAGACTCATAAATCAGAACCAAGCAGAAAAATACACCAGGAAAATGAGATTGTTGTAGGAAGGACATTGAAGAAGTTAAAGACAGCAAAGTAAGGAAGGATCCTTAAAGAATCAATTAAGGATGACAATATCATATATAAAAGTGATGAAAATGTATAGAATCTATGTTAGTATTATTTTCAGTTTAGATTATAAAAATGTGCAGTTATCTTTGATATTCAAAAGTCTGTTGCAGCATATATAGAGAAGAAACAGGCTTAGTTTGCTTACCCATTTAGCAAACATAGAACGAATAATTAAGATCTTCCAATCAAACATTAGTTAGTAGACTACATATCGTGTGGGTGTAGGGGTGGGGATGGAACATGTCCTGATGTATTTATTAAGCAAAGAGTATTCATTATACAATATTGGGAATAATACAAAGATGGCTTATTACTATTCCAAGATGTGCACATTGATTGGACAGTCAAATCAGCATGCCTGTTGTAAATTGAGCATATACCAATAAAAAGAAGACTGGCTGCTGAAGGATTGTTGAACATCTGGACTTCCCTTTTGCATATGCTCATTGCCATCCTTAAATCTATATTACAAGGGACAGGGTAAACTCTAATAAAAGTCAATGACATTCTGCAAAACTCTGGACATTTTGGATGTAATGTTTAACGGCAGTAAGATTGATTATAATGCCTGCAACCATTCCTCTCAACAGTCCTCAATTTAGGATGTTACTAATCTCATAAAATTTTAGTTTTTCTGGTACAAAATAAAAATAAAAAAGGAACACATGGGTGACTACACAAATCTACTCCTGTATTTTCCTTTAAATTTGTCTTTGAATTTGCGTTATTGCTACTCTAGATTTCCCAGCCTCACACAATGCATTCTCCTTTTCACTTTACCACCACCAGTCTGTTGCTTTCTATTCCACTTTGTTCCATTCACATTTCAAGATCTTCATCTCAAATTTCCTTTTCCCCTCCTTTCATCTTTATCTGCACTACTGTCCTCCAAGTCTCCCTCAGTCTCTTGCCTCTTCTCTTAACCACCCAATGTATATTCCAATCTTTTTGTTTCTGTCTGTTTTAAGTTATCGTGCTGTGTCACAGACGAATGAGAATGTGTACACATAGTCACAGATTTATCTGAGACGTGTTATGAAATATTTGCAGGATCCATATAAGCTTGCATTAAATATCTCTTCCAGTGAGAAGCTGCTGTCTTAGCACACACAACACTCTTAAATGAGTCCTGCTCAAGCAAAACTGCAAAACAAGCTAAGTCAGATATTGGGACCTGGGTGATGTAGTAGAGCAAGCCGGACACCCCACCCCCATGAAAGGGCTTCACTAACTCCACCACATTACTTAGTATAATTTATTTCAAGGCTGCATAGGTAGGGATTTACCTTTCTCTTACATTGTTTGCACATTGATTGGACAGTCCAATCAGCATGCCTGTTGTAAATTGAGCATATACCAATAAAAAGAAGTCTGGCTGCTGAAGTATTGTTGAACATCTGGACTTCCCTTTTGCTTATGCTTATTGCCATCCTTAAATCTATATTAAAGGGACAAGGTAAACTCTAATAAAAGTCAATGACATTCTGCAAAACTCTGGACATTTTGGATGTAATGTTTAACGGCAGTAAGATTGATTATACTGCCTGTAACCATTCCTCTCAATAGTCCTCATTTTAGGATGTTACTAATCTTATAAAATATTTCTTTTTCTGGCAAAAAATAAAAAAGGAACACACAGATGACTACACAAATGTACTCTTGTATTTCCTACACCACACTGATGTACTGTGCGAGTGCGGTGGAAAATAGTAGAAGAACACTAAAGCGCTGTTATACAAAGACATTAGTTAAGAAAGGCAATCATGTTATTTTCTTAAATAATGTCATTTTATAATAGCGATAAGCCACTCTCGAATGTAAGTATCATGGGATTTACCCATGCTTGGCTTTATTTCATCATTTGGGCTTCACCTTCATGATCAAATCATGCCAACCATCGGTACGATACCCACATCCAGTCATGGGTTATTGCTAAAACACATATCAGATAAGGACGCCATCACATGCCAAAAGGTATCAAACAGAAAAGCCTTCTGGTGTAGCTGAATTGAAGGATAAAAGGTAGACCATAGAAAATTTTATTTGAAATGGAAATATCTGTGATGAAAAGGGCAAACTTGGCAGCAGCAGCAGCATAAAAGTGCAGGTTAGTACTTAGAAAAGTAGAGATAGCCAGAGGATTGGCTAAATCAATAATAGGAAAATTTTATATCAGGATTTTAGGCAGTCTAGAACATTTTTTTTTTAATTTTTGGCATGATCTTGGCTGCTTTAACAGAGTCATATTATAACAGAACTACTAACAGACTGGTGAATTTGATGGTTATTTTTGATAAGTAAAGACCAGTAAGGTCGGAATCTGATCAGATCATATTTTATATATTACAGATTAATTTATCCCATGGGTTTTTATTCAAACCTATTGTCATGTATTTATGTTTTAATATTGCAAACTCCACAGTGTTTTAGTTGTTTGCTAGTTCATCGGTTATTAACCGAGTAGATGGATTGATACAATGATGATAAAGCTCCATCACTATGTTCTTCACATAGACCAATATTTTTATTAAATATCCATTATAAGCTGTTTATATCTATTTATGCTAACAGAATTAAACATTTTTCCATTTATTAATAAACAAAGATCAAACAGGTTTTATAGTAAATAGACAAGTTTATGATAATATCAAAAGAATAATTCCATTAACTGAATATGCCAATGATATGAAAATGAGTTATCAATAATTAATTTAGATATAAAAAAAGCATTTTATTTTGTTAAATGGTTTTCTTTATCTTTTACATTGGAAACATATGATTTTTTGATAATTTCATGCAATGTATTAACTATGTTTACAGGGATTCCTTAGCAAATATTAAACTGTGTTCATTTATGTCTCAATCAATAAAAACATGTAAAGGCACTAAACAAGGTTGCCCTTTATCTCTCTTATTACTTCCTCTGGTTATAAAGTTAGCAAACTTCATAAGATCAAATTTAGATATAAAGGGATTTAAAATAATTGATAGTTATTCTTCCAAAATTCATCTTTTTTTCAGAGTATATTTTATTAACCATTAGTCCTATTAATACAGCTTTTGGCTCTTTAATCAAATCACTAAAATATTTGAGTCAGTATCAGGCTTAATAATGAGAAAAATATCTTGTTGGTTAATAATAGTTTAAATTAATGTAAAAAAAAAACCTTTACTGAATTTAATTGGGATAAAAAACAAACTGAATATTTGGGAATCATACTGTTACATAATAATAATGAAATAACATCAATTAATTGCAGTAACATTTTGGACTCTGTTAAATTGTTAATGAATAAGTGAAACAAAATGTTTTCTTTTTCCTATGAAAGATAGATTAATGTTAATTAAGATAATTATTCTACCAAAAACAGTATATATAATTCAGTCAACTTCTCTTTTCCCCTCAAAAAAAACTTTTTAAACAGTTTAACAGTCTACTTTTGAAATATTTTTCCTGGTTGCCTAATAAACCAAGATTGCCTTTGGGATACCATACAAGATATTGGATACATGGTGAAGTAGAATTTACAGATAAAGAATTATATGCATAACATTGAGGTTAAACCCTAATTGTATGGCCAAACGGAAAAACAATCTCGAAAGTATTTGGTTAAATAGTAATAATAACATAACTAGACAACATGTTCAAACTTCAGGAAATAATTGTAAATAATTATTAAAGGAATACTTTACTAGGAATATGAATAAACCATCTGACTCATATTATATTAATAATATTTTAATTACGTTTAGAAATTTGATTTGAAAAATCCTGACTTTGAAAGCCTGGGTTTTCACAATATTTCCTGTAGCCTTTATAATAGATTGCATTAACACTTTAAATTTCTCCAAAATGCTATTTATATTAGATGATGACCGGAAGGTAATTACTTACTATAGATTTTGTTACAAATAAGTACATCATGGATATGGAAAACTGGTTAAATTTATAATAAATAAACAATTTATTAATTTATATATAAATCATTCCATTTGCACCACTGCATTGGATAAACATATAGTTTCACATGATGTTTCACACACCTTTAAATTTATGGTTTTAGAGGTCATTAATGAAAATATTCGTAGGGGTGACATTGAAAATAAAGTGGAATCCACTGAATTAAGATGGATTATTAGAATGAGGGGTAATAAAGGTAAAGGGCTAAATGACAAGATTTGTATTAAACCTCTTTTAAAGAATAGAAGGTTTAGATGATAGAGCCTTTATACAGGATGACTTTTTGTATATGAAGAATTTTTTATGTCGGTTACAATTTTTAGTAAACTATATATCGTTTTTAGGTAGTTATATTATGTTAGTAATATAATTGTTTGTTGAAATCATTGACTATGATTTCAATTGATTAATTAGATAAATGGTTGTTACTACATTTTTATTGGCTATGAGTTTTTTTAAATACAACTTTCAATGTGTTTTCAAAATTGTCTGATGAAGCGGCATGGTAAGCCGTGAAAGCGCTTAAAAATAAACGTTTTTTATGCCTTTTAGACTTTTATTGTGCCTTGGTTTGCTCTATCAGTATTTCATTGAATTTATTAATTTAAAAATTTAAAATAGATTTTCCAAATAATCTTGACTTTGGTGATTACCTAGGGAAACATGCTTGCCTAAAATATATAAATTAATAAGAAACACAAAACTACATATAAACATAGCTACTGGAGCGACATTGAGCTACTTTTCTTTAGTTAACTGCAATTGACTGTAAAAGGATAAGAGATTTTGAGATTTAAAGTATTTTTACTTTATCACTTTTGAGATTTAAAGTATTTTTCCTCTGTTTATTTGCTAAGTTTTTCTGCATAGCCACCTATTTTGAGCATTTTCTGGCTTGTTAAACTTGATTTCTGCATTAGTAACTGTATTTAGAGCACAACCTAGAGCTGTTTACTGAATTTCCTGTTTGCACTTATTTTTAAAATCGTTTTTTTCTCAAAACTTGCATTTTATCTGTCTTTGGCCTAGCACTCTTGTGTGGGGTCATTTACTGCACTGTTATAACTTGTTGATACTTGTAAACCTCTGCTATCTCTGAAAAAACAAAAAAAAAAAATCTTGCTTTTTTCCCACTTTTCTGAGATTTAAAAAAGTTCATTTACAGGCTTGCTGTTCTTGAACTGTTTGTAAGTTTCTGTGAGGCCATTTTTTGCTTGGGCTAAAGGGAAGTCTCTCTGTTGATCAGTGGCAGTGAAAAACATTGAGCAGCCTGCCTGCCTTTGTGGGAGTGGTTACTGACTTGAAACTGTAGTTTTATTGGCCATTTTGGGTCAATTCCAAAACTCCTTCATCTTCCTCTCTTAAAACCCTCTTTTGTGTGGTTTTGCGTGTTTTTGCACATAGCGCAGCATCGGGCAGCGCCGCCTAATTGGGTTTAAACTATTCCTGGCTCCACAAAGTCTGCTCTTCACTTTTTCCCTTAGAACTGCTCTATCTCTCAATTTAAACACCATATTCTCAGTCTAAAGCCCTTCACTGGTCCAATTAAGTAATCCTACAAGTTAGCACTATTAAACCATAAGCACTACTTACTCTTATACTCACTACGATTACCCTGTCCTCTATTGGTCTATCTTAAATTCAGTTTCCCTATATTACTCTAGCATGTCCAAAGGTCAGTCAATGGTTTCCTCTCCAGTCCAGCTGGTGAATCTGGGAATTTTGAGGCAATGTTACAACTGTCTCATGTACACGGACAACCCTCTCCTCCTCCAAACAGGTTCAAATAAATGTGAGAGATGCAACTATTTAGCCAAACTGGAGGCTGAGCTCTCTCATCTCAAAACTGGTGTAACCAGTCAGGAGGAGAAGGTAACCTCACACAACACAATTCCAGTATCACATAGTCCCACCACATCAGCGAACCAAATATATAAATACACAAAAACATACTCGGAGGCTCTAAATAAAAATCTACCTAAGCAACAGAGACCTCCAAAGCCGACATCCAAGCAAACGCTACCTCAAAACAAGACACGCACAACACATAACCCACAAAGTCAGTGTGCCAAGCAGCCACAGCCCTTAAGGTTGAATAACACACCTGATACTCTTGTAATAGGTGACTCTATTGTCAGACACACTGACGTCCCGCTCACCAGGCTGAATAAAGAGAAGGTCACGGTGAGCTGCCTGTCAGGTGCTAGGATCCACCACATAATGCAAGCACTCAGGTCACTCCAAAGCAAATACAAATATGACTCAGTCATTGTACATGCTGGTGTGAATGACCTGAGATATATCTCCCTGGACTACATGAAAAGAGACATAGAGGAGCTCTCTGATCATGTAGCCCAGGCTGGTATGACCCTGACCTTGAGCAGCATCTTACCCTCAACTAGAATGATGCCACAGTACAAAGACAAAATGATCGATTTTAACAATTGGCTAAAATTTTGGTGTCATTCAAAGGGGATCCAGTGTCTGTCAGCCTGGGATGACATGCTCGACAAGCCACGTTGCTTCGCTAGGGACGGCTTGCACCTGTCACCACTGGGCTTTCGGATATTGGCAAAGGCTCTTTCCACCCCCATAGTGCCTTTTTTAGGCAAGGCTCAAAAGTCAAACCCACTCCCATAGACAGCACAAGGAACAAGAAACTAAGGGTAATGCTGCTAAATGCCAGAAGTCTTAACCCCAAGATGCATGCACTTAAAGCTCTCCTCAGTATGGAGAACATCGATATCTGTGCAGTGACAGAAACCTGGTTCAAGGCTCCAGAGACCACCCCAGCACTACCAGGCTATACCTCATATCATGCTTTTCGGCCCCAAAACCCAGACCGAACCACAAAAGGAGGGGGAGTTTCCATATTTATAAAGGATATCCACACCTCCAGGTTAGTGGCATTGCACGAAGTATCAGAGACCATCCATGTGCAACTAACAGTGGGCAAGACTGCTTTTCAGTTTATAGCATCCTACAGACCACCCTCTCAAAGTCAGGAATCCCACTCGGCTTTCCTGAAAACATTGGAGAACATGAAGATCTCTCTGAACACCATTATATTGGGCGACTTCAACTACCCAAACATTGACTGGGAGCACTACTCAAACCCCAGCACCTTAGCCCAAAGGTTCCTGGAAATTATAAACTCAAATGCTATGGAACAACTAGTCACCACTCCCACAAGAGGGGACAACATACTAAACCTGATCATTACCAACATGGGGACTCTATGCTCCACACCAGAAGTATATCCCTCATTGGTAAGATCAGACCATAAACTAATTTCACTGGATGTCCACATCCCGACCCCTCCCCAAGCCCAGAAAACCACAGTGAAAAACTTCTCAAAAGCGAACTTCTCACTTCTCAAAACCAAAGTGGAATCCTTCAAGGCCCCAGGGCCAGTGGAAACTACAGCCCAAACTGCAGAATCCTATATAAACGCATTCTATGGACATCTCCAGGAATGCATGGATCATGCTATCCCAAACAAAACCAAGACCCAATCATCCAAAGGCAGGCGTCCAGTCTGGTGGACCCCTGCCATAAATAAACTGTACAACAAAAGGAGGAAGCTACTACATGATAGAGCAAAATCCCTAATAGGGAAGGCATCTCTGATCAGTACTAGCAAAAAATTACGATCCCTCATAAAATCCTCCAAGGCCAGCTTCGAGAGAAAAATTGCAAGGACACCAAAGACAATCATAAGGCTTTTTTCAGTTATGTTAGAAACCTGGGATGCAACTCCCAGACTTGTTCTGAGTTGATTCTAAATGACAAAAAATAAACTGAACCCACAGACATCGCCAATATTCTGGCAGACAGGTTCAGTGCAAACTTCTCCACCCCCTCCCCCCCAAAAGAGCAAGTATCTATCCCGGCAGAGGGCTGCCTCCCAAACATCTCTGATGCTCAGGTGAAGGCTTCCCTCTCCAAAGCAAAAAACACTGCTTCCATGGGACCAGATGATGTCCCAGGTTGCATCCTACATGAACTCCAAGAGGAACTAATCCCTCAAATAAAACAGCTATACAATCTCAGCCTCACTACAGGATATGTGCCCACAGAATGGCGTACAGCAACAGTGGTCCCACTCCACAAAGGTGGAGCCTCTACTGACCCTGGAAACTATCGCCCCATAAGCCTGACTAGCTTAATCTGCAAGGCTATGGAGAGGATCATCATGGAGCTCATAAACAAAGACATTGGGGACCTACAGACACTAGATCCTACCCAGTTTGGCTTTGTCAAGGACAGATCCTGCCTTTTGAACCTGGTTGACGTCTTCGAAACAGTCACCAAAGCCATAGATGAAGGGAAGGTAGTCCACACAGCCTATCTGGACCTTGCAAAGGCATTTGACACAATACCCCACTCGGGCATCATAGATAAGCTATCCAGCTTAAGTATAAACCCCTATGTCACAAGATGGGTCACAAACTGGCTCAAAGACAGAACCCACAGAGTGAGAGTTGCTGGAGCCATGTCAGACTCAAAACCGGTCACAAGTGGCATCCCACAGGGTTCTGTCCTGGGACCACTCTTGTTCGGTATATACTTTTCTGAGGCACATGCAAACGTGGGAGGACTATGGCTCACCAAGTTCGCAGACGACTGCAAACTGGGTGCCATAATCAACTCTCCAGCTGACACAAACATCCTTCAAAAAGGTCTCACAGAGACAGATAACTGGTGCCAGCGCCATGGTTTAAAGCTAAATGCCAAAAAATGTATAGTCATACCCTCCTTTGGCAAAAACAATGTGCCCACAAATTACCACATAGGCGGAAACCCATTAAGTACAGAGAAAGTTATTAGGGACCTGGGGACTCAAGTTGATAGCAATCTCTCCTTTGAAAACCACATTGCCAAAGTGGTTAGAAAGACCTTCTATATAGCCCACCTCATCACGAAGGGTTTCACATCTAGATCAAGAGAGGTAATCGTGCCCCTTTATTCATCCCTCATCAGGCCCATCATAGAATACAATGCCCCTTTTGGGATGTACCTTACCCGACACCTGCAGCAATTAGAAAGACCCCAAAAGTATCTCACCAAGAGGATCAAGGGTCTCAAACAGATGCTATATGCTGCTCGGTTAAAAAAACTCCAGCTCTACTCAGTTGCATACCGCCTAATTCGAGACGATCTATGCCTGACTTACAAAGCTATGTCAAATCCAGAATTAATGGACATGCTCCACCTCAGTAAATCTAAATCCCTTAGAGCCACACGCTCGAGGGACTTGAACCTCAGCACAGAAATAAATAGAACTTGCTGGAGGGACAGGTTCATAACCCAGAGGCTCCCTTCGCTCTGGAATAGAATTCCAGTTCATGTGAAGCAGAGCACCTCACTGAATCTCTTCAAGAAGAATCTCGATAGGTGGATGGGGGATCGTAGGTTTGTCCCAGGGATTACTCCCGTGTCACTATTAGACAGAGGCACAGTAAACTAAACCTTAAAAAGGGCACAGTATACTCAAATCAAGGGGTGGCGTAAGCCATACAGAATCGGGCTAGGCTTATAATTGCCCCAGGGCAGATAGCCTAGTATGAACCTATGAACCTATTAATATTACTATCTTTAAAGCAATTACTCTTCTTTATACTGCAACTTATTTTCATGGAAATGCATGCACAGAACTATCATTACTCCCCATAAAATTGAGCATATGTATAGAAAGGGGAGTGTATGCTGGATATATAAATCTAAATTGAAGGCAGATTGGCAACAAGTGGTATTTGATATAATAAAACCTTCCTGGAAAAACATGAATAATTTTAACAACCTTTGGGGATTGATAAATTTAACTTCATTAAGTCAGTAGATTTTTTTCAAAGCACCAATTCCTGGAAGTGTACCTAGGTCACAGTACCCTCTTATCTGGTGTATTTTAACTATTGATAGAAAAAAAAAGAAAAATTATTACAATGTACTGGAAGAAAGATACTACTCATAATTTAATGAATTTATAAATATTGCTAATACTGTATGACAAAATGAGTTAGTCACTATTAAAATGAAAACTGATAAAAATATTTTCTGTTATACTACATAACAATAACATAAGACAAAAATGTGTTAAGTCCATTTTCTCAGCATTTCTTACTAATTGTCCCTGGCTATAACCAAGACTGCAACCTGCCATCTTAGACTCATTGCTCAAAAAACAACTACATAACATTAGCACAATAAGACAAAAACTTATGTGTTAGCCAACAACATAATTTAATCTTAGTTCCTGTACTTAATATACAATCATCTGTAGCACATCACTGCATCCAAATTATACTCCTTCACCCCCACCCCTTCTGCTTTGTTTTAAAACTTCTCTTCACTGTTTTTTTTTTCCTTTTCTTTAGGGGTAGTCGCTTATGTTTAATACTTGAAACGTAGCCTACTCTTTCTTTAACTTCATTTTCCCTGCTATACTCCTTTTTTAGACCCTGCCCTCTCCAAGGTCTGAAACCTCTGTAGTTTCCAATCTGTCAACTTGCAAACTTCACAACTTCTATTAAGAATATTTGTTAATGCAACCTTGACATTAAACTGAATTAGAAAAGGAAATCATATAAGATAAAGTATATAAACTTGCTGCTGATTGTTTCTGTGAACTTAGGTTTGTTAGACAGGGTCCATCCCACTCCATTCATCCTTGATATGCTTGCGTTCTCTCTGCTCCCCTACCCTAACCCAGTCCTACCCACCCCCTATCAGTTACATTTATAGTTGACATATATCTTCCCACTCTCCTCCACCATCCAATTAGCATAACCCCACCCACTCACTTCCATCATCTAATTAACTAGTATCACTATAACTGACATCCTTCAACACTTAAACTAACTACTTCCATATAAATCTGAATGACTTTAACTGACATACTATAACAATTCCTTCATTTGCATTTCCTCTAGTAATATTTACTCCTTCTCTTATTACTTCACCTCTTAACACATATATACACTTTTTATTTCTTCTCTGAACTTTAACAGCTAAAACTAGTAAAACATAGCTAATAGTTACATGCATAGCTTACTTCCTATCTGACTACCATATAGGTAAAATATGCATCCCTCAACACAACATCTGCTTTTCTCTACAACACTACATATATTACTTTCCCTACTCATACAAGCCACCACTATTAACTATATTGTACTGTCAGCTATTATAAAAATATCTACCCAGTCCTTACCTATTGACACCCATATAGATAGTTATTCTAACATAGCATCCTACTTAATCAAATTCAGCACAACTCACCTTACTAAACTCTATTATCTACCAACACCCAACAAAATAAAACTTGCACCTTACAAATACACCAAGCACACTGACACAGACACATTTCTTCACTATATCATAACCCAACTTCTTAGACTCTTACAGTGTAGATTCACCACAACCCTGGACCTACACACCCATCCTCTACCAAATTTTTTTTAACAACACTTAACATATGTAGTATATGTAACAAAATCTCAGAGTTCCATGTATGGCTAACATTCTATTCCACAGACTTAGTTGCAGTCACTGAGACTTGGCAAAACCCACATACTCAAGACTCCAAAATTGTCCCTCCAGAATACAGCATCTTGAGAAAACATAGGACCAATAAAAAGGCAGAGGGCTAGCACTAATCACTCTAGCTTATCAATTATCTCACTCTCCAAATCTGTCCCAATCTTTGGTAATGCCGAAATACTCCTAACATCCTTGCACATAAATAACAGTAAACAAATCTGCATAGGTGTAGTTTATATACCTCCTGGCCAAAATACTCTCCTGGACTTCCTTCAACATCTCCAATGAAACCATTATAATGGGTGACACAAATATTAAACTGGCAAAATATGACCACCATTCCTCCAACAGAACATATTTATCTCCATAGCTTTATATAGCTTAAACCCCCCCAAGTAGAGTAGATAGCAAAAATCACCTAAGTGCAGCCCTTGATTGGATCCTAGTTAATGACCCACTAAAATATTCCGATACTGACATTCTGCCAAATACCCTAAGTCACCATTCACCAGCTTATACCTACAGAACTTCCTTGTGTATGTATAAAAGCCAAAATTATAAAACCTCTAGAAACTTAACCAAATTCAGTCAACAGCTTTTCAATAATGTCCTAAAAACCATAAACTGGTCCTCACTAAAAATGCTCCCCCTAGATGATGCCATAAGTCACTTCAACAAACTTTCCTAGATATTCTCAATAGCTTAGCTCCACTATGAACTTTAAAAGGATTAAAACAAACAATGCACCCTGGCTTACAAAATCCACCAAACAAATATTACTAGCTATAGACCAAAACTGGAAAGTATGGCAAAGAGCCAAAAATGAAACCTGTCATCTAAAATTCACATAACTCAGAAATCAAGCAAAAAACTAGTTATTTATGATTAAAAAAACTATTTTGCACAACTAAACTGCCAAAAAACAACCCCAGACAATTCTGGAAATCTATATCAAGACTTCTTTCTCCAGGGACATCTCAAATCCCTTCACTACCTCTAGACAAAGAAGCATCTGAAATAGCTATGTTTAACTCCCACTTCATAGATAGTATTTTAAAACTTATAAACCTCTCCTCAACAAAGAACAATTCTAGCCATACAGACAATTCAGCTAACACAGACTGCATAGATAGCCATCCCATATCATACTCTTCAACTACAAGAACACTTTTTCTCTACAACCTATATCTACCTCTCTAGTACATAAACTACTTTCTAAACTAAAGCCATGTTCCTTTTCTGCAGACAGTCTTCCATTAGAATATCTAAAACTCACAGCCAACACAATAGCCTATCCCATTAGTATTCTGATAAATAGATCTATTACTTAATCCTATATCTCCAGACTCTGAAAAAAATGATCATCTTACCCTTACATAAGGGAGGAAAAAAAACAGGAACTATCAAACTGTACACTGATCTCTATCCTACCCCCCTTATCTAAGATATTAGAAAAATGTATACACTCCCAACTAATAAAATTCGTCTTAGACAATAACTTCCTCACACCTACCCAACATGGTTTTTGGCCTGCACATAGTACCAGTGCAGCTCTACTATCCTTCACCGATACTGTTTACAAAGCCATGGACCAAGGCCAATTTACATCTTTAATATTACTAGACCTATCTAAAGCCTTCGATACAGTGTCTCATTCTAAACTCTTTTTCCAACTTTCCACAATAGGTTGCTCTCATAGTACTCAAAAATGTCTTTTCAACTACTTAACTGAGAGGTAACAATGTGTCAAATGGCAAGCTAGCATATCCAAATACCAGGTAAATAGTGTAAGAGTCCCCCAAGGATCTGTTTCTTGGACCCTTGTTCTTTAATATATTTATCAACAAACTTCATACTGTGTCTCCCCAAAGTACAGTCATACAATATGCTGACAACACCACTATTATCTCCACTTCTAATAACCCCAGGCATCTCTTAACTATTACACAAACTGTCTTTATCTCCATTGAAACCTGGTTAGATGATGCACAACTACTATGTAATCCAAATAAAACAAAGCTTCTACTGTTCTCTCCAAAGCCATTCACTTACAACTATGTTCACAAAACAAAACTCAAATTGAAATAGTAACCCAGGCAAGACTTGGAGGTATCAGTGTAGATAACAAGCTCACCTTTGAACCACATATATCTGACATCATCAAAACACTCATTAAACTTGTCAAACTTTACAGACATAAACAGTGCCTGGATGCTCCAACTGAAATAACCATTACAACCCCCTCCTACTTCCTACCTTTCTATATGGTGCCCCGTTCTCAATAATCTTCATACAACTCTAAAGAACAAACTGCAATCATGCTATCACAGAATTGCCAAAGTCGCAGCTGGTGTACCTTACCATACCCACCACTGTAATGTCTTAAAAAACATTAACTGGCTAGAATTCCATCACTACCTAAATCTAGTGCAACTCTCTCTAGCCCATAAAATAAACTGCAACTCAGCTAGCTCTCCTGCCTTGAAATCTGTCCTGCTGCCTTACATTCCACTTAGAACCCTTCGCTCCACTAACAAATTACTCTTGCAAGTTCACAAACCTACAAAAAGAGCCCGGCAAAGCACCTACTCCCATGCCATTGCTAAAATATAGAATGCTCTACCACCAAATATCTGCACTATCAAATCCCTTAAGACTTTCAAACTGACTTTGAAAAGCTATTATCTAAATACACACATCTTTTTATGCTCCTAAGCATAAATATAACAATCTCACTGTACCAAACCCTTTTCCTCTTACCCCTATACATTTTTACATCAATCTTATATCTTAGTTAATAACATCTACAGTTAAGTCCTCTATCTATCTTTATCTTCTAAATCTACAATCAGTACTTCCTCCCTCCACAATATAATGTCTTTGTGGCATCTACTGAGTCACTTTCCAGAAGCTGGTAGAGAACCTCTGATGCCTTTTCCTTTGCTATTGCAGCTCCTCTCTTCGTCTCTTTGTTAGCCAGATGGTATTCCTTCCTAGCCTGGCCTCTCTTTTCTATTTCCAGCTTCTCCTGCATTCCTTCTTTCTTTTGATGATTTGCTGGACTTCTGCATTCCACCACAGGCTTTTCTTTTGTACCTTATTTCCATACCTGGCTTGGCTGTAAATCTGTTCTGTAGTTTTTTATGGAATGCCCTACCCCCTTCTTTTACACAACTAAACTCCAGAAAAACCTTCAAATGCACCCTAACAGCTACTTTCTTAACAATCAAATTGGTCCTCATGCCCAGAACTACAGACCACCATAAACTCTAGGATTTTGCCTACTAGTACGACTCTTTACAATTTCAGGTAAGGTAATACTTTGTTGACTTTTCTACATCAGTTAAGTTATGTCAATCACTGTCTTGTCTATATAATCATTATTAGGCCAAATCCTAAACTTCCCATGTATTGAAGTGCACAAATTAACTGTTTATTATGAATGTATCTACTGTCTTTCCCTCCATGTAATGAATGCCATAAAAACACTTTATGTATACTACTAACACCCAACAAGGCTGTATAAAACTTTGTACTCTGTGTATTACTAAACACTAGAAAACTGTATGCATTTTTTGTACACTGTTTCATTATTGTAAATACTATCTCATTGTAGAAAATTTGATCTGTAATTGGAGCTTTTCATCCTGGGCCTCCACTGAAAATGGATTTCTGACCCAGTGGACTTTCCCAGTCAATTAATTTCAATAAATTTAAATAAATATAAATAATAACTTCAACTGTGTTTTAAAGTTAATTGATTTATTAGAAAAGTATTGATTTAAATTTTATATAGTAGTATATGTTTATTTGCTGAAATTGATTTTCATGACATGAAACTGATTATATTTAAAATAATTGATGTAGACCAAATTGTTAATAGTTGTTTATTAATCATGATAACATTTTATTTCGCAATATTCTTTGAAAATGTTCATTAAAAATATTTTAAAAAAACAATGCACATAACCCATCATATGCTAAAGTTCAAAAGATTAACTTGCTTAAATCTTAAAGACCTCTAAAACATGATCCAATCATGATGCACACTCAGCAAGTTAAGCCTACCTACTCAGATAGCACAAGGAGTCCCAAAGTCATAGATGCTGAGTACATAAGGCAGGCATTGACCCAACCAAAGAGTCTTGTTAAAGGTGTCTCCATTGTAACACTTACAAATGTGCCTTGTACCAGGCTGAGCAAAGAAAGAGTGATGGTTGGTTGTTTGGCTGGTGCCAGGATTCATCAAATCACTCATGCACTTAAGTCCTTGAACAGCAAATACTGCTATGGATCTGTCCCAGTTCTTGCTGGTTGCAGTGACTTGAGGTGTAGCTTTTTGAGCCATATGAAGAGGGACATGATGCAGCTCTCAGATTATGTGTCCAAGGCAGGTATAAGTATTCTACCCTCTTCAAGGATGATACAATGCTATGAACAAAAAATAATGGACTTCAATGCTTGGTTTAGTTCTTGGCTGTTATTCAAAGGGGATCCAATATTTGTCAGCCTGGGAGGATATGACTGACAGACCCTCCTGCTTCACCAGGGATGGTCTGCATCTGTCCATTCTAGGGTTTTGATTATTGGCAAAGACATCCACCCCATACTTCCTTTTTAGGCAATGCCAGCCTGATAAACTCACCAACATAACAAACCAAGAAAAGGAAAATGTGAAGGTGTTACTGGTCAATGCTAGGAGCCTAAACAAGATACTCCCCTCCATACAAGCCCTTCTCATCGTACATAGACATTGATGTCTGTCATATGACTGAGACATGGTTTAAAATACCAAAAAGTACCCTGGCTGTGCAGAGCTATAACGCCTTCCACAGCGCTGGACCAGATACTGTGCAAAAGGGTAAAACAGGTGAAGGTGTCACAGTCTTCATCCAGAAAAGACTCACATCAAGGCTGGTAAAGCAGCATGCAGGAAACATGCAGGGACATACAGGAAAGAGAAGGCAAAGATTTTATCAATTATAATGAACAGATTAGGGGTGCGGCATCTTTGGGGGAAAAATGTGTATGAGCAGTTTGACCCTTTAGAGTATCCGCCCCTACGGAGATCGGAGAGAATAAAAAGCAGACAACATAACTCTTATTATTACAACAAGGGGAAGGGCAATAACTGGAACAAACAGTGGAGCAGATAAATGAAATTGCACAAAGACCTAATGCTTTTTCAAATGAAGGGTACAAATATAGTTTTGATGGCTATCATATTTTTAGTTATAGTAATGTGGCTTGAAATGAAACAAATTTTAAGTTTTTTTTTCAAAAGGTTTTAAATTTGTGCCCCATAAGAAGGCTGGCATTAGTAAAGTTTTAATTGATTTAAAATTATTTTTAAGAAAGAAGAATTTAAAGTTGTTTTTTTTTCAAAAACAGGACAACCATTCAAGAAACAGTACAGTGCCGAGAAGGAAAAGTACTTTTAACCCCCCTTCATCCACAGTTAAGGAATTTTGAAGCCTTTATAGAGAATGAACTGAGGGGGGTTGAAAAGAATAGAGTTATACCTAACCTGTCAAGAGAGGAAGGTTTACTTGTGAAAGAACTCAAAACCAACAAACTTTTAAGAATTATGAAACCTGATAAGGGGGAGGCACTGTTTTTATGGCTAGTATAATTCATGAAGTGACATCCGTGGTGGTGCAACGATAGCATTGTTGCCACACAGCAAGAGGTTCTCCCGTTCGATTCTTGGCTGGAGTACGGGGAGTGCCTTCTGTGTGGAGTCTGCATGTCCTCCCCGTGGTTGGGTGGGCATTCTAAAGGCATGCATAATGGGCGTGCCTTCGATGAAGGTTGAACGTCAAGCTGGCACCTCAGAATTCGTGAAAAATCGACTGCCAATCATTAGCAGACCGGAGTTCCGCTGTGGCAACCCCTAACCAGGAAAAGCCGAAAGACACAACAACAACATAATTCATGAAGTGAAAATGTTGGAATTATTGGATGACGGGGCTAGGTATGCTAGAGTGTCTTTAAATGAGGTAAATATTTCTTAGCAAAAAATCTGTTATTTTAAATGACGTATTGATGGAAGGAACAATTGATTTGGCTACATACAATTTTTGCATTTAGAATAAAACTAGGGTTCCTTCCATTTTCGGAATTCCCAAGGTACACAAAAATATCCAGGAACCCCCTTTGTGCCCTTTCATTGCAGGAGAGGGTTCAGTCACTGCCCACCTTGCAAAATTTCTTGATAATAAGTTGAAGGATATGTTATTCAGGGGGGACAGTGTTTTAAACGATTCTTGGGACATGCTGAAAAACATTAAATCAGAGATGTACAGTGACACGATTATTTTCATTACCATCGGTGTAGTGGATTTGTTCTCCTCAATACCACACACAGAGGGGATGAGTTGGTTTGAGGAGGCCTTAGTTGAATATGGGAAATATAGTGGCAATGAGTTTCGTGGCATTTTGACCCTTATGGAGTTAGTTGTGAAGAAAAATTTTATTTTTTATGAAGTTGAGTTTTTTCAGCAACTACAAGGTGTAGCAATGGGGGCCAGTTGTGCCCCCACATACGCTAATATAATTTTGTCTTTTTGGGAAAAGAAATATCTTTTGGGTTCAGAATTTGCTGGATGTTGGAATTTTTACCAGCGTTTTCTGGATGACATTTGTATATTTTGGTTAGATACAGAGGAAAGATTCCTTGATTTTTTTTAACTATATTTCTGGAACCACTTCCTTCCTAAAGTTTACCTATAAGGTCGGGTATGAACAAATGAATTATTTGGATATTACCATTACAAAGGATGAAGGTAATTTTGGAGCATGAAGTTCCTGGGGGAACAAAAGATAGATTTGCACCCATTTTAGAGGCTGTGATACCCCCATCTACGAGTAGGGATCCAAGAGAAGATTTACAAATTAATGGCTTGGATGAAGCTTTTGTGGTAGATTTTAGTGGTGACTCAGGAATAGTAAGGGGCATCCTTGAGAAAAAATCGAATAGGTTTAAGAACATCTCTGACCTGGAAGGGATTTTTGATGAGCCTTTTAAACTAATTTATAGATAAAAACATTTTAGAAAATAATACGAGTAAAGTTTTAAGTAAGGAAGGAAAGGTGGGCACGTTTAAATGTGGTCATTGTTCTCAGTGCCCTTTCATTTATGAAGGTGAAACTTTTTAGCTTGTAGAGACAAATTGATTTGTAGTTCTAGTTTTGCAAATTGTAATACAAGTGGTCTTGTACACCTTGCAAGATATGAAAAATGTTTTCATTTCTATGTGGGCTAAACTGAATGAAAGTTAAAAACCAGGATTTATGAAGATGAGTATGTCATAAAGAATAAATGTGTTAACAATGCTTTGTATAAACATAAGGTAGTATGTCAAGATGCTTGTTTTCACTTTTTTGTTTTAGAAGTTGTGCAAAATGACATTAGGGGGGTCCATGGGAGACAAGACTAGAGTATAGAGAATTGTTCTGGCAGTTATTTCTTGAAGCTACAAAATTGCCAGGTTTAAATGAAGCAGTCTCCCTGCCCCTTATATTAAAGCAAAGTTATAGCATGTCATTCTCATCTGGCCCACCAGATGGCAGTATTATGACTAATGAACTGCTTGCATTTTGTTTTTACTTTCATGAAGGTTTTACGAGAATTTTAACATATTTTGTATTTATAACATCTTTTATTAATGAAACACATTTTTATGTATTTTAGTATTTATATTTCCTATGTATTGTTTTTAGATACAGAAATATATATATATTTTTTTAAGGAAGGAGTATTGTAAATTTTGCACTTTTTGAATCTGTCAACTAGCTTTTGATTGGTTGTTTTATTTTGTTGGTAGTATAAATAAGGCTAGATTTGTGAGGTATGTATTCATCTGATGAAGTCTTTAAAACGCATTTAACCTGTTGGACGTTTATGTACTGCTGCTGTGGACCGTTTTATCTGGAGTGATTATTAAACGGATTTTCTTCTGCCTACTGGGTGTTGCTTCCTGAGTGTTCCTTTTCTTGTTTTTTCTGGTTATTTCTTTTTGAGCAGTTTTTCCTTCCATTTGGTGTTAAAGCAGCAGGATGCACTAGAGCTTCTTTTTATCCAAGTGAAAATCAGAAAAGTGCCGTATCATATATTAGCTAGCTATAGAGCTCCCTCTATGATAGAAGAAAGCCACAATGCCTATCAACAGGCACTAGAATCATTCAGTATTAAACCCAATACCATTTTTGTAGGTGATCTAAACTATCCAAGTGCAGACTGGAAAACCTACACCTCCACTAGAGCACAAGTACAGAGATTTCTGGATGTTTTCAATACAAATGGCCTGGTATCCACTAGGGCAAATAACAGCTTGGATCTTGTTCTTACTAATATGAGAGTATTGTCCCTTGCATGTCTTCATCGCTTGTTAGGTCTGACTATAAGGTAGTCTCCTTCAAAATAAAATTCAAACCAGGGATCCCTTCCACCCAAGGTACCTTCAGAAATTTCTTTAAGACAAGTTACCTACTCCTAAGTGTTACATTGGCAAGATTTAAATCCCTACCAAACCCAGCTAACTCCACTGAATATGGCAAAATGTACAAAACCACACTATGCCAGGGCTTTTCATCCAGAAAAAAAGGAGGTCATTGTCCCACTGTACTCATCCCTCATTAGACCCATTATAGAATACAATGCCCCATTTGGTATGTACCTCTCAAGACACCTGCAACAACTGGAAAGGCTGCAGAAATACTTCGCTAAACGAATCACAGGCCTAAAGCACATGCCCTGTGCTGACCGCCTTAAAAAACTCCAGCTATACTCTGTCGCATATCGTCTACTCCGAGGCGATCTCTGCTTAATACACAAGGCCATGTCAAACCCAGAGCTGTTGGGCATACTACAGTTAAAGAAATCCCAATCCCTCAGAGCCACACGCTCCAGGGATCTAAACCGTGTCATGACAATAAACAAAACTGCTGGAGGGATAAGTTCCTGACCCAGAGATTCCCCAGACTCTGGAGTAGACTGCCCATACATGTCAATCAGAGCGCCTCTTTGGCCCTCTTCAAAAGGAACCTTGATGATTGGATGGGAGAAAGGAAATTCACCCCGGGGATCACATCAGTCGCCCTGCTAGAAAGGGGTCCAGAAAGTAAATAGTGTGGGAAGAAATAGCCAGGGAATTGTTATGGCTAGGCTTGTATAGGCCCTAGGGCCAATAGCCTAGTACCAACCAATGAACCTATGAACCTATGTGACTAGCTGCATAGAAGCAGCTGTACCCCATAGGAACAAGTGCAGGACAAACCCCAGAAACTAACACGCATGGAGGAAAAAATAACATCAACAGGCTTTATAATAAAAGGAAAAGAATTCTGGCCAAAAGTAAGAAGAATAATTCCCAGAATTTTGGAGCCCTTGGCACTAAAATAAACTACTCAGGAGCTTAATAAAGCCCACCGAAGCCATACCTGAGGCTACTATAGCCAAACCAAAGCCAATCACAAGACAGTTGTAGTCACCAAAGCCATACCTGAGGCTAATATAGCCAAACCAAAGCCAATCACAAGACAGTTGTAGTCACCAAAGCCATACCTGAGGCTAATATAGCTACCAAACCAAAGCCAATCACAAGACAGTTGTAGTCACCAAAGCCATACCTGAGGCTAATATAGCTACCAAACCAAAGCCAATCACAAGACAGTTGTAGTTACCAAAGCCATACCTGAGGCTAATATAGCCAAACCAAAGCCAATCACAAGACAGTTGTAGTTACCAAAGCCATACCTGAGGCTAATATAGCTAGCCAAACCAAAGCCAATCACAAGACAGTTGTAGTCACCAAAGCCATACCTGAGGCTAATATAGCTAGCCAAACCAAAGCCAATCACAAGACAATTGTAGTCACCAAAGCCATACCTGAGGCTAATATAGCTAGCCAAACCAAAGCCAATCACAAGACAGTTGTAGTTACCAAAGCCATACCTGAGGCTAATATAGCTAGCCAAACCAAAGCCAATCACAAGACAGTTGTAGTCACCAAAGCCATACCTGAGGCTAATATAGCTACCAAACCAAAGCCAATCACAAGACAGTTGTAGTTACCAAAGCCATACCTGAGGCTAATATAGCTAGCCAAACCAAAGCCAATCACAAGACAGTTGTAGTCACCAAAGCCATACCTGAGGCTAATATAGCTACCAAACCAAAGCCAATCACAAGACAGTTGTAGTCACCAAAGCCATACCTGAGGCTAATATAGCTAGCCAAACCAAAGCCAATCACAAGACAGTTGTAGTCACCAAAGCCATACCTGAGGCTAATATAGCTAGCCAAACCAAAGCCAATCACAAGACAGTTGTAGTCACCAAAGCCATACCTGAGGCTAATATAGCTACCAAACCAAAGCCAATCACAAGACAGTTGTAGTCACCAAAGCCATACCTGAGGCTAATATAGCTACCAAACCAAAGCCAATCACAAGACAGTTGTAGTCACCAAAGCCATACCTGAGGCTAATATAGCTACCAAACCAAAGCCAATCACAAGACAGTTGTAGTTACCAAAGCCATACCTGAGGCTAATATAGCTAGCCAAACCAAAGCCAATCACAAGACAGTTGTAGTTACCAAAGCCATACCTGAGGCTAATATAGCTAGCCAAACCAAAGCCAATCACAAGACAGTTGTAGTCACCAAAGCCATACCTGAGGCTAATATAGCTAGCCAAACCAAAGCCAATCACAAGACAGTTGTAGTTACCAAAGCCATACCTGAGGCTAATATAGCTACCAAACCAAAGCCAATCACAAGACAGTTGTAGTCACCAAAGCCATACCTGAGGCTAATATAGCTAGCCAAACCAAAGCCAATCACAAGACAGTTGTAGTCACCAAAGCCATACCTGAGGCTAATATAGCTACCAAACCAAAGCCAATCACAAGACAGTTGTAGTCACCAAAGCCATACCTGAGGCTAATATAGCTACCAAACCAAAGCCAATCACAAGACAGTTGTAGTCACCAAAGCCATACCTGAGGCTAATATAGCTAGCCAAACCAAAGCCAATCACAAGACAGTTGTAGTCACCAAAGCCATACCTGAGGCTAATATAGCTAGCCAAACCAAAGCCAATCACAAGACAGTTGTAGTCACCAAAGCCATACCTGAGGCTAATATAGCTAGCCAAACCAAAGCCAATCACAAGACAGTTGTAGTTACCAAAGCCATACCTGAGGCTAATATAGCTAGCCAAACCAAAGCCAATCACAAGACAGTTGTAGTTACCAAAGCCATACCTGAGGCTAATATAGCTAGCCAAACCAAAGCCAATCACAAGACAGTTGTAGTCACCAAAGCCATACCTGAGGCTAATATAGCTACCAAACCAAAGCCAATCACAAGACAGTTGTAGTCACCAAAGCCATACCTGAGGCTAATATAGCTACCAAACCAAAGCCAATCACAAGACAGTTGTAGTTACCAAAGCCATACCTGAGGCTAATATAGCTACCAAACCAAAGCCAATCACAAGACAGTTGTAGTCACCAAAGCCATACCTGAGGCTAATATAGCTACCAAACCAAAGCCAATCACAAGACAGTTGTAGTTACCAAAGCCATACCTGAGGCTAATATAGCTAGCCAAACCAAAGCCAATCACAAGACAGTTGTAGTTACCAAAGCCATACCTGAGGCTAATATAGCTAGCCAAACCAAAGCCAATCACAAGACAGTTGTAGTCACCAAAGCCATACCTGAGGCTAATATAGCTAGCCAAACCAAAGCCAATCACAAGACAGTTGTAGTTACCAAAGCCATACCTGAGGCTAATATAGCTAGCCAAACCAAAGCCAATCACAAGACAGTTGTAGTCACCAAAGCCATACCTGAGGCTAATATAGCTAGCCAAACCAAAGCCAATCACAAGACAGTTGTAGTCACCAAAGCCATACCTGAGGCTAATATAGCTAGCCAAACCAAAGCCAATCACAAGACAGTTGTAGTCACCAAAGCCATACCTGAGGCTAATATAGCTAGCCAAACCAAAGCCAATCACAAGACAGTTGTAGTCACCAAAGCCATACCTGAGGCTAATATAGCTAGCCAAACCAAAGCCAATCACAAGACAGTTGTAGTCACCAAAGCCATACCTGAGGCTAATATAGCTAGCCAAACCAAAGCCAATCACAAGACAGTTGTAGTCACCAAAGCCATACCTGAGGCTAATATAGCTAGCCAAACCAAAGCCAATCACAAGACAGTTGTAGTCACCAAAGCCATACCTGAGGCTAATATAGCTAGCCAAACCAAAGCCAATCACAAGACAGTTGTAGTTATGTTTGTAATTTCAAAAGTGCAATGCTACAGTGTGCTTAGCTGATTGGGATTGATGTTACCTACACTGAGGCTGAAGAAGATATACTGACCTACTAGCTGATACATTTAACTCGGTCATTACCCTTCTCTTCCCTTCACCTGTCTCTCAGCTATCACACACGACAAAGTCCAAAAGGTATCATCAGAAGCTATAAATACTGCTTCAATGAGCCCTAGCAATGTCCTTGGAGGTATCTTAAATAGCACGAAGCACAATTTAGCCACACCCCTAATAACACTATCAATCTTATCCTACATACAGGTTTTATACCAAGCGGATGAAGAACAGCTGCAATCATTCCAATGCAGACCTTTAGGTCTGACCATTCATACGTGCAAAGCCATAGAAAAACTTATCATGGAACTAATCAATCAGGACATAAGGAACCTCCAAACACTGGACCATCTCAATTTGGATTCTTCAAGGGCAGATCATGCTTACTCAACCTGGTGAACTTTTTTGTAAATGTCACAAAAGCAATAGATGAAAGGAAAATGGTACACACTGCATACCTTCACCTGACCAAAGCTTTTGACACAATTCAGGCTTAGCAGAAAAGCTAAATAAACTGGGAATGAACCCTACATCAACTGCTGGACTGCTAACTGGCTCACAGATAGGATGCAGTAAATCAAACTAGAGGAAGCTACCTCCACAAAGAGGTCTGTCACCAGTGGAGTCCTCCTGGGTTCTGCCCTGGGACCTCTCCTGTTCGGAATCTACTTTGCTGGTGTAAAAGCCAATGCCAAAGGGCTCTGGCTGACTAAGACTCAGATGACTGCAAGTTAGGTGTAATTATTGAATCTCTAAATGACTTAGCCATTCTGCAGGAATATTTATCCAAAATAAATAATTGGTGCCAAAATCACAGATTAAAACTAAATGCCAAAAAAAATTATTCATTGTGTCCTTTGTGAAGTCATCTACCACAAGGAACTACCACAATGACAATACACCCCCAAGAGTTGTTCAGGATTTGGAAACTTCTGTGGACAGTGACCTAATTTTTGACCAACATGTATCCATTGCTATAAGGAAGTCTCTCTATATTGCACAGCTTAAAAACAAAGGGATTTATTTATTTAACAATTGTTTACCAGGAAAGTCTGACTTGGAACAAAGCCAATTTTCAGCAGAGGCCTGGGTAGAAATGCTCCAGATGCATGTCTTGGTAATGTGGGAGGAAACCAGAGTACCCGGAGAAAACCCACACAAATGCAGGGATGACATGCAAACTACACACAGAAGGCACTCCAGCCAAGAATCAAACAAGAGAATCTCTTGCTGTGAGACAACAACGCTACTGCTGCACCACTGGTCTGTCCAGAAACATACCAGAAATGGAGGGATTTGGGGTGGATTCCAAGGACGAGATGGCCAAGGGTCTCGTGGAAATCAAGAGAACCCTCTCCACCACATTGAAAGCCAAAGGGGAACGGGCATCCTGAGACAGGACAATAGAAGCTGTCACCCTCTGACCCAATGGGGGAGTCAGAGCTGAGCCTCCAGGTGCCGAGATACCAAGAGGAAGGCTACGCTCCAACACACTCGGAGCCGACACCAACCCCTCAGATCTGATGCTGAGGCTATGGCTCCAAGAGCTTGTCAGATTCGAGCCAGTCGGATCTGACCTGCTCATGGTCATAGCTGACATTGAGGCACACGGTGCCATCGGTGCTGGCCCCTCGACACCGAAAATTCTCGAATCCAAGGGCTCCGAAACTGAAGGCTGTATCAGAGAAGGAGTAATCGGGGTGAAAAAGGGCTGCATGCTCCCCGCTTTGGAGGGAGAGGGGGCAGGCAAGACTCACATCTGTATCTGGGTGCAGATGAACTTCCACATCATCCTATTCATCTTTGCTTTGCTAATGCTAAGGTTCATAGGTTCATAGGTAGATACTAGGCTATCTGCCCTAGGGCATTTATAAGCCTAGCCAGAGTGTACTTGGCTTCCGCCTCCCTATTAGATTAGCCTACTGTGCCTCTGTAAAGTAGGTCACAGAAGGTACCCTTTTAAGATTAGTTTACTGTGCCTCTGTCTAGCAGGGAGACAGGAGAGATCCCAGGGGTGAATTTGCGATTTCCCATCCACGCATCCAAATTTCGCTTGAAGAGGGTCAGCGAGGGGCTATGCCTAACATGAATTGGGATTCTATTCCAGAGTGAGGGGAGCCTCTGGGAAATGAATCTGTCCCTCCAGCATGTCCTATTTATTTTTGTGTTGAGGTTTAGGTCCCTGGAGCGTGTAGCTCTAAGGGACTTGGATTTTTTGAGGTGGAGCATGTCCATTAATTCTGGGTTTGACATGGCTTTGTACGTCAGGCATAGATCGCCTCTGAGTAGGCGGTAAGCAACTGAGTAGAGCTGGAGTTTCTTTAGTTGAGCTGCATAGGACATCTGTTTGCAGCCCATGATCCTCTTGGTGAGGTACTTTTGGGGTCTCGCCAGTTGCTGCAGGTGTCGGGTAAGGTACATCCCAAAAGGGGCATTGTATTCAATTATGGGCCTGATGAGTGACAAGTAGAGGGGCACAATGACCTCTTTTGATCTAGATGTGAACCCTTTCATGATAAGGTGGGCTATATAGAAGGTCTTTCTAACCCCTTTGGCAATGTGATTATTAAAGGAGAGATTACTATCTACGTTGGTCCCCAAATCTCTAATTACTTCTTCCGTACTTAATGGATTACCACCTATGTGGTAATTTGTGGGCACCTTGGTTTTCCCAAAGGGGATGACTATGCACTTTTTAGCATTTAGCTTGAGGCCGTGGTTCTGGCACCAAGCATCCGTCTCTGTGAGACTCTTTTGGAGGATGCTTGTGTCAGCTGGAGATTCAATTATGGCCCCCAGTTTGCAGTCATCTGCGAACTTTGTCAGCCATAATCCCCCCGTGTTAGCCTGAACCTCAGAGAGGTATATACCGAACAAGAGAGGTCCCAGAACTGAGCCCTGTGGGATGCCACTTGTAACTGGTTTGGATTCGGACATGGCACCTGCGATTCTGACCATGTGGGTTCTATCTCTGAGCCAGTTTGCAATCCATCTTGTGATATAGGGGTTGATATTTAAGCTGGTAAGCTTATTTATGATGCCCGAGTGGGGTATTGTGTCGAAGGCTTTTGCGAGGTCCAGGTAGGCTGTGTGGACTACCTTGCCCTCATCTATGGCTTTGGTAACTATTTCAAAGAAATCAACTAGGTTTAAGAGGCAAGATCTGCCCTTAACAAAGCTGAATTGGGTAGGGTCCAGTGTCTGGAGGCTCCCAATGTCTTTGTTTATGAGTTCCATGATAATACGCTCCATAGCTTTACAGACCAGACTAGTCAGGCTTATGGGGCGATAGTTTCCGGGGTGCGTTGTGGCACCACCTTTGTGGAGTGGGACCACTGTAGCTGTACTCCATTCTTTGGGTACATATCCTGTACTAAGGCTAAGTTTGAACAGTGACTTAATGTGAGGGTTCAGTTCTTCTTGGAGCTCGTGTAAGGCACAGCCTGGGACACCGTCCGGTCCCATAGATGCTGTGTTTTTGCTTTGGAGAGGGCAGCTTTCACCTGTGCATCTGTGATATCAGGGAGGTTACATTCAGTTGGGATAGGCATTTGCTCCTTTGGGGGGGAAGTGGGGGGGGGGGTTTGCGCTGAATCTGTCTGCCAGGATGTTGGCTATGTCTGTAGGTTCGATATATTTTGTACCGTTATGCAACAATTCAGAGCATATCTGGGGGTTTCCGCCCATGTTTCTGACATAACTAAAGAAGGTCTTGAGATTATCTTTAGTGTCTAGGGCAATTTTTCTTTCGAAACTGGCCTTTGATGATTTTATGAGGGATCGAAGTTTCTTGCTAATACTGATCAGAGATGCCTTCCCTTTTTGGGATTTTGCTCTGTCATGTAGTAGCTTGCTCCTTCTGTTGTATGGCTTATTTATGGCCGGGGTCCACCAGACCGGTCTCCTGTTTTTGGAGGAGTGAGTCTTGGCTTTATTTGGGATAGCACGATCCATGCATTCCTGCAGGTGCTCATAGAATGCATTTGTAAAGGATTCTGCAGATTGGGCTGTATTATCCTCTGGCCCAGGGGTTTTGAAGGATTCCACCTCAGTCTTGAGAAGTGTAAAGTTGGCTTTGGAGAAATTCTTTACAGTGATTTCCTTGGCTGGGGGTGGGGATGGGATATGGATGTCCAGGGAAATTTGTTTATGGTCTGATCTTACCAATGAGGGGTTTACCTCTGGTATGGAACATAGAGTCCCCATGTTGGTGATGACCAGGTCCAATATGTTGTTCCCTCTTGTGGGAGTGGTGACCAGTTGTTCCATTGCGTTAGAGTTTATAAATTCAAGGAACCGTTGGGAGAGGGTGTTTGGGCTTGAGTAGTTTTCCCAGTCAATGTTTGGGTAGTTGAAGTCACCCAATAACATAGTGTTTGGAGAGACCTTCATATTCTCCAGTGTTCTCAGGAATGCCAAGTGGGGTTCCTGTAATAGGGAGGGTGTTCTGTAGCAGGCTACAAACTGAAAGGCAGTTTTGCCCGCTGTTAGTTGCACATGGATGGTTTCCGATGCTTCGTGCAGTGCCACTAACCTGGAGGTGTAGGTATCTTTGATGAATATAGATACTCCCCCTCCTTTTGTGCTTCGGTCCGAGTTTTGGGGCCGAAAAGCATGGTATGAGTTATAACCTGGTAGTGCTGGGATGCTCTCAGGAGCCTTGAACCAGGTTTCTGTTACTGCACAGACATCGATTTTCTCCATACTGAGGAGAGTCTCGAGTGCGTGCATCTTGAGGTTTAGACTTCTGGCATTGAGTAGCATTATCTTTAGTTTTTTTATCTTTGGGTTGTCTATGGAGGTGGGTTTGTCCTTTGAGCCTTGCCTAAAAACGGCACTATGGGGGTGGCAAGAGCCTTGGCCAGTATACGAAAACCTAAGGGTGACAAGTGCAAGCCGTCCCTAGCGAAGCAACGTGGCTTGTCGAGCATGTCATCCCAGGCTGACAGACACTGGATCCCCTTTGAATGACACCAATACTTTAGACAATTGTTGAAACTTATCATTTTGTCTTTATACTGTGGCATCATTCTTGGTGAGGGCAAGATGCTACTCAAGGTCAGGGACTTACCAGCCTGGGCTACATGGTCAGAGAGCTCCTCTATGTCTCTTTTCATGTAGTCCAGGGAGGTACATCTCAGGTCATTCACACCAGCATGGACAATGACAGAGTCATACTTGTACTTGCTTTGGAGTGACTTCAGTGTTTGCTTTATGTGGCGGATCCTGGCACCAGACAGGCATCTTACAGTGACCTTCTCCTTGTTCAGTCTGGTGAGTGGGACGTCCGTGTGCCGGACAATAGAGTCCCCTATAACAAGTGTATTTGTTGTGTTGTTTGGCCTTAAGGGCTGTGACTGTGAGGCACACTGATTTTGTGAGATATGCAATTTGTGGGTATTGTTGAGGGGTGGATGTTGCTTTGATATCTGCTTAGGAGGTCTTTGCTGTTTAGGCAGATTTTTATTTAGAGCCTCTGAGTATGTTTTTGTGTGTTTATGTGTTGGGTATGCAGATGCAATAGTTCTGTGTGAGACTGGATTTGTGGTGTGGGTGGTTACCTTTTCCTCCTGACTGACTGTGCCAGTCTTGGGTTGAGAGAGTTCTGCCTCCAGTTTGGCTGTGTAACTGCATCTCTCACACGTATTAGAGTTTGTTGGAAGGAGGAGAGGGTTGTCTGTGTACATAAGGCAATTGTAACATTGCCTCAAAATTCCCAGATTCACCAGCTGGACTGGAGAGTAACCTTGAAACTGACCCTTGGATATACCAGATTAGTATAGGGAACTGTTTTTTTTACTGATCAGATTAGGGAAGGGAACTAATTTTTCACTTGATCAGGAAGGACCAATCGGGAGTCTAATACTTATGAGAAGTCAAGGAGGGTTTAGTGCTTTAGTTAGTTGGTGTTTCCTTATAAGAAATGAGCAAGTGCAGGGCTTTAGAAAGAGAATAGAGTGATTACTTTGAGAGTTTGAACAGTTCTAAGGGAAAAAGTGAAGAGCAGACTTTGTGGAGCCTGGAATAGTTTAAACCTGTTTAGGCGGTGCTGCCCGACGCTGCTCAGTGCGCAAAACCTCACAAAAAGAGAGTTGTAGGGTTTTAAGAGAGAGAGATCAAGGAGTTTAGAATTGACCCAAAATGGCCAATAAAACTACAGCTTCTAGGTAGTAACCACTCCTCCAGGGACAGGCAGGCTGTTCAGTGTTTACCACTCCCGAACACAGAGACTTCCCTTTAGCCCAAGCAAGCACTGGCCTTCTAGAAACTTCCAAACAGTTCAGAACAGCAAATCTGTAACTGAACTTTCTTAACTTTCAGAAAGTGGGAAAAAAGCAAGATTTTTTTTTTTTTTTGTAGTTTAAAGGTAGCAAAGATACACAAGCAGCAAAATAATCACAACAGTGCAATAAATGACCCCACACTTGAGTGCTAGGCCAAAATCAGGTAAAATGCAGTTTTTAGAGAAAAAAACGATTTTAAATTAAGTGCAACACAGGAAATGCAGTAAACAGGCTCTAAATGTACTGTTACTGTTACAGATATAAACTTTAGCAAGCCGGAAAATGTCAAAAAGTAGGCGGCAAAGCAGTAAAACTTAACAAAAAATCAGAAGAATTTACTTTATTTATTTATTTACATTTGTTGACCGGGCTAGTCTAGCTGGATACATATCCCTTTTCAGTAGAGGCCGGAGGAGAAAAGCTCCAACATAAGTAAATTAATACATTCAAAATATTCTACATATCCCTTTTCAGTAGAGGCCGGAGGAGAAAAGCTCCAACATAAGTAAATTAATACATTCAAAATATTCTAAAAAAAGATTAGTTTCACATTACAAAATAAGACATGAAAAAAAATAAATTGTGAATAATGTAACGTTTCATTAGAGTAGAAGTAAAAAAATAAACAAGTCTTAATGCTTTAGTAGGGTTCATGTGAAGTCAATCAAAACTAAAACAATTGAACATTAGGAAACTTGTCATAGTGTTGTTCATAAGATATGGGAGGGTAATTGTTAAGGAAGCAGGAGAGTAGGAACCAGGGGAGGGGAGAGATGAAAAGAAGATTCAATCAGGCTTTGAGCAGGGGCAAGCCAATGTATTTTAAGGTGGTCTCTAAGGTGTTTTTTAAAGATTAGAGAGGATGAGAGTGAGGTGAGTGTATTAAAATCACAAAAGTGGCTCCTTTTCTTCTCTCAGCATTTTCTCCTCTTGGTAGGTGCTTCAGCAACAACTAGCAAGCCTGAAAAGACGCTAAAACCATGAGGCAGCCGGGTTTTAAGAGAGAGAGATCAAGGAGTTTAGAATTGACCCAAAATGGCCAATAAAACTACAGCTTCTAGGTAGTAACCACTCCTCCAGGGACAGGCAGGCTGTTCAGTGTTTACCACTCCCACTGGTGAACACAGAGACTTCCCTTTAGCCCAAGCAAGCACTGGCCTTCTAGAAACTTCCAAACAGTTTAGAACAGCAAATCTGTAACTGAACTTTCTTAACTTTCAGAAAGTGGGAAAAAAGCAAGATTTGTTTTTTTTTTTTCTTTTTGTTGTAGTTTAATGGTAGCAAAGATACACAAGCAGCAAAATTATCACAACAGTGCAATAAATGACCTCACACTTGAGTGCTAGGCCAAAATCAGGTAAAATGCAGTTTTTAGAGAAAAAAAATGATTTTAAATTAAGTGCAGGAGGAAGAGGCGACCGACACTGGCGTGGAGGGGCAGTGAAGAGAAGCCTGAGCTGGCAACCAGATCCAGGGCTCCTCCATCTCCAGGGAAAATTGAGGAGAATGGAGCCAGGGAGACTCTGGTCTCGGAGCTGACCTAACTTTAGGCAGGAGGCCAGCCGGAGCCAAGCGATCCTGGGATCATTTCCTTGGCCTATCCTTTCTAGAAGTTTTCTCCCCATCCCCGGGCCTCTTGGTGGGAGTTTGAGTCCCAGAGACTGGCGAGGAGGCAGGGGTAGAAACTGGGGGCACAGGGACTTGAGTCCCCAAAGAGGGAAGAAGGCCCTTAATAATTAGTCTGTCCCTCCTGTCCTTAAGTGCCCAGGGATTAAACCTGGCACAGATGGAGCAGGAGGTCTGGAGATGGGCTGTCCCAAGACACACTATGCACAGAGTGTGGCCATCGGCTGGGGAGAGCTTATGGCCACACTCTGTACACTTTCTGAAGCTGGGTTTGGGAGTGTCAGACATATCTCAACCTCAGACCCAGCACACATACTATCACACAGACCATGCATGCAAGGAAAGGAAAGGGAGAGAGTTTTCCTTTTTTTTTTTACCAACGGAAATGCAGAGGGGAGGTAGAAAGTAGAGAAGAAAAGTGGAGAGAGAAAAGAGAAGATTTACACCCAAAAACAATACTTACTACAAACTTTTTATGCAGAGAGCTCAGATGATGATGTGGACATTAAGGCAGCAAATGAGATTTGAAGGGAGGAAGGAGAGGGGAGCATTATGGGTAAAGGGAGGAGCTTTGAGCTTGGATCAGATGCTGGATATGTGGCTGAGTCAGATCTGATACGGATCCAGTAACCCACAGGTTGAAGATCAAATGAAGACAACTATTTCAGATCTTGTGATTTAAAGTTTCAGGTCATAAAGGCAGATCTTGCCCAATGCCAGATAGTGACCAGGGGCATTAAATGTAATGCAAGGTCTACTCCAAGGCCTACTGCTATGCCAGATTAGTTTAAAAAAATGGGATGCAGGGAAGACTGACTTATGTTCTTATTGTGATACTAAGATAACAAACCTACATATTCTACAGGTTATGGGTTAAAGAAAAGTTCTCTTCTGGGTAGAAGCTAAAGTAGTCATTAAGAAACCGGATTCTAAATAAGGTATAAGTATGAATTTACTAACTGTACTTCCGCCTGCTGATTTTGTTTTCTTTTTCTTTCTTTCTTTTTTGTTTTTTTATTTTTATTTATTTGACATTTGTTTACTGAGAAAGGCCAAATGGGACAGAAAGTGCCCCTTTTCAGCAGAGCCCCGGGGGACAAGCTCTACAATCACTATCTTTCAAACAATCAAGTACAGACATTTTAAATCAACAAAGTATCATGTTACATTACAAAACATCAAGTACAGATATTTTAAATTACAGAGTATCTTGTTATACTACAAATCATAAGAGTGAAAAAATGTAATGAAAATTAAACATTGAAGATATGTTTCATATTAAAATGCAATAAAAAACGAGTTGGAGATAATATGTGAGGAAAAGCTCAATACATTTGTTACATAGAGTAGTATGTGATAAATGAAAAGTGACATATTATGATATTTTGACGAGATATAAGAGATTATATAATTAGAGACAGTGAGAAATGTATTCACTCCCACGTTATGCAATTCCTTAACACGCATAGCCTCCTCTCTCCCATACAACATGACTTTCGCCCACACCACAGTACAACCACTGCTCTCCTCTCATTTACTCATAATCACTCTAATCAAGACAGAAATGAAAACAATTTTGTATCCACCATATTTCTAGACCTATTCAAAGCTTTCAACATGGTCTCACACCCAATAATATTAGCTTCTGTAGCCTCCCTATCCTTTGCCCCTACTACTATCTCCTGGTTCAAAAACTACCTATCAAACAGACAGCAATCTGTCCAAAGGCAAGGCATGCTATCTCCCCTTCTTCCAACTACCATAGGTGTACCACAGGGCTCAGTCTTGGTCCCACTTCTTTTGTCTATTTTTACAAATAATCTACATACTTGCACCCAACATGCCTCACTTATACAGTATGGAGATGACTCAACTCTTACCTGCGCAGCCCTATCTCTTAGCACCTTACAAAAGCTCACCCAAGAATCCTTTAGCTCTGTTGAAAGTTGGATTACAAACATCCAACTTATTCGAAACTCAAGCAAGACTAAACTACTCCTGTTCACCCCTAATAAATGTAAAGCCACCCCCTCTCCTTCTCTATCAATTCTAAAAATGTCACTGTCGTCTCTCCAACTTCCCATACCAAACTCCTTGGTGTAGAAATAGACAAAAATATTTTCTTTGATGTCCATATTGCTCAAACCATCAAAAAGGTACACACAAATGGAAACTCTCTACAGATATAACTAATTCCTCACAGACAAGGCACGGATCACCCTTGCCCAGACTCACCTATTGTCCACTCTTATGTACGCAGCACCAATCCTAACCCAACCTAGAAAAAATGATCTTGTCAAACTTGAGTCGTGCTATAATAAAATTGCCAGGTTTGCTAACAACTCCACCTTTAGAACCCATCACTGTCAGGCACTAAGGGACTTGCAATGGTTAGAACTTCCACAATTACTCAGCTATCATTAACTAGTCACTGCCTTTAACATCCTCACATACCCTGACAAAACCCCTGCACTAAATCAACTACTATCTCACTAATTCTTCTATCGCCCTCTTCAGTCTACTGAAAAATCTCTCCTCAGTATCTCTAGGGCAGAGAACACTGCAGGGAAAGCTCTATTCTCTCACACCACAGCCAAAACCTGGAATAATCTCCCCATTCTATTACTTCTGCCTCCACTACCTTGCATTTCAAAAACTCACTCAAATTGCATCTGACTAGGAACTGGAAATGTCCGTGTATTACATAAATACATCTCCTTTTTTCCTTCCTTCCTTGGCTTACCTACTGTTGATAAGCAGCAGATAGGAAACATTAAGAACAATTATTTATTTCATTTATTTTATTTTTATTTATTTTACATTTGTTAACCCGGTTAGCCTGGCTGAGCTTTTGACTCATTTTCAACAGAGACCCGGGGAGAAAAGCTCCTCAGAACTAGAAAACAATTTATTAAATTTTAGTAACATAGTAGTAGCAATCAGCTATAGGGTCTTCCAAACAGAGACCTGGAAAGAAAAAAAGCTCCTCAGGCAATTCAGTTATACTGAGTATTAACAATTGGCAGGTAAGTATGAGTTGTTACAAACAAGGTTTTAAACAATTAGCAGAAGAAAATGTGACTAGTTACAATATTATTTAAGCTGCTTAGAGCAAAATGAGTTACTAGTTAGGCAGATGCTTATTTAAAGCGGGTCGGATCTAGTTGTATAGGAGTTTGGAAACAAGAAAGGAAAGTAAGAATGGCTAGTAGGAGATGTAGGGGAGGTAGAGTATAGGAGACAGACTAGACAAGTAGGTTGTTTTGAGACTGTAAGAATTAAGAGTGGTTGGAGATAGAGGAAGGGAAGAGGTAGGAAGAGGCAGGGGAATAGTGTTACAGATGCATCAAGAGTGAGGTGATGAAATAGGTGAAAGGATGGTGGTTTCAGGGTGTTTGGCTACAGTCGCAAGACCACTTTGTTTTTAGGTATTTCTTTGTGGCTAATTTGAAACTTTTGCTATGCTGGAGGGATTTTATTTCCAAGGGGAGTTGGTTCCAGGATGTAGCTGGGTTATAGTTATAGAGAAGGCAGCCTATTTTGGTTCTGGGTTTGTAAATGTCTAATAATTCTTGATTTGAGCTGCATAGCATCCTGGCAGGGGAATATTTGGATATGATAGTGGAGATGCTGGGGCAGAAGGAGGGTAGGTAGAGGATAGAGTGGATAATTTGTAGTTGGTATAGTTGGAGCAGCTGAGGGAATTCTAGCCAGTCTAGTTGCTGTAGTGCTAAGTAGTGGTGTGATTATTAGGTTTGGTTAGCTGCAAATCTGGTGATCTTATTATAGGTAGTTTCAAGCTTGGAAATAAGTGTAGAATTTAGGTTTGTGAATATGTGGCAGCTGTACAGGAGTGTTGGGAGTAATAAAGCCTGGGAGAGAGTTATTCAGGCAGTGTTAGTTAAGTATTTCTTGCTACGCAAAAGGTGTCCAAGTTTCTGATGAGTTCTTTTTACCGAGTTAGTAATATGGAGATCAAACTTAAGCTGATCATCTATTGTAACACCTAGCAATTTAGTACTAGATTCAGCTGAGATGATAGTGTTGTTGCAGGATAAGATGGTAAATGTACTTTTGAGTATGGTGATGTTTTTAGGGAGGAAGAGTAGGAGCTTAGTTTTTTTTTGGATTAAGTATTAGTTTGTTATCACTAAGCCAAGTCTCAATGGTGTGGAAGGATGCCTGGGTAGTTGAGTGGAGGTCAGTTGGGTTGTCATTAGTGGTTATAACAGCTGAGTCATCAGCATATTGCACAAGAGATGACTGGGAACAAGAGGAGTAGAGCAAGTTGGTGAAAATATTAGAGTAGTGGTCCAAGTATGGACCCTTGGGAGACTCCCATTTGTACAGTGAGAGGGGAGGATAGTGCAGAGAGCCATTTAACTGATTGCTGGCGGGTACAGAGATAGCTGGAGAACCAGGAGATAGTAGGGGGGAGAGAAATGTAAGTTAGTAAGCTTATCTAGAAGGAGTGGGTGAGAGACAGTGTCAAAGGCTTTAGAAAGGTCAAGGAATAGGCAAGAAACAAGTTTATTGTTATCACGAGCTAGGGAGACTATGCTGATGAATGATATGAGTGCAATAGTTGTACTATGCTTGGGATGGAAACCATGCTATGTGGGTGTGAGAAGGTTTTCCTGGTGAATGTAATGCATTACCTGCTTGTGAATGCATTTCTCTAAGATTTTTGAGAGTGGAGAGAGTATGCAATCGGTCTGAAGTTGGATATGTCTGAGGAGTTGCCCCCTTTGTGAATGGGTAGAGTAAAGAAATTCTTCCATACAGTGGGGACATAGGACTCAAAAATGGATCGGTTGATTAAGATGGATACAGGATAGGCAAGAGGTTCAGAGGCAATCTGCAGGAAGTAAGAGGGTAGCTTGTCAACAGATGGGGAGCAAGGTTTAAGTTTATTGAGTAATGACTTTACATAGTTGATACTGCTTTTAGAGAGAAGGGGTTCAGAGGGTTTGGAAGAGGTATAACGTTTGTGGGGGTGCTAGTGTTGTTTTTGGATGGGAGAGAATTTATTATGGAGATTACTGAGTTTATAAAATGATTGTTAAATTTGTTGGCTATGTCTTCAGGTGTTGCATTGCGACATGGGTTAGGAGAGGAAGGGTTTCCTGGATGCAGAGTCTGTTTAATAGAGCTCCAGAATTTCTTTGGGTCTGATTTAAGAGTAGAAGGAGGATTGGCATAGATGTTTATTTTGTCATAATGGATGATTTTTTTTTTATTTTATTTCTGAGTTCTTTATATTTCTGAAGAAGAGAAGGGGTCCTAGTTTTAGTCCACATTTTCCAAATCCTATCCGGGTCTTTCATGAGTGGAGAGAACAAAACTCCAGATTACTCTGTACATTGCATAGGTTCATAGGTTCGTAGGTAGGTACTAGGCTATTGGCCCTAGGGCTTATACAAGTCTAGCCAAAAAGGTACCCTGGCTTTCACCACCCAAGAAAATTATCTTCCTGTGCCCCTGTCAAGCAGAACCACAGCAGTAATCTCTGGGGGGAATTTCCTATTACCCATCCAATCATCAAGATTTTTCTTGTAGAGTGCTAATGAGGATCTCTGTTTGACATAGATAGGTAGTCTGTTCCAGAGTATGGGAAGTCTCTAGGACAGGAATCTATCCCTCCAGCATGTCCTGTTTATTGTGGTGACAAGGTTTAGGTCCCTAGAGTGTGTAGTTCGGAGGGATTGGGATTTCTTTAAGTGGAGCATTTCCAACAGTTCTGAGTTTGACATAGCTTTATATGTTAGGCAGAGATCACCTCTGAGTAGGCAATATGCGATGGAGTAAAGCTGGAGTTTTTTGAGTCCGTCTGCATAAGGCATCTGTTTGAGGCCAATAATCCTCTTTGTGAGGTATTTTTGCAGCCTTTCCAGTTGTTGTAGATGTCTTGTGAGGTACATACCAAAAGGGGCATTGTACCCTATAATGGGTCTAATGAGTGATGAGTAGAGGGGAACAATGACCTCTTTTTTTCTGGATGAGAAACCTTTTGTGATGAGGTGTGCCACACAGAAGGATTTCCTGACCGCTGTGGTGATGTGATTATCAAAGGAGAGACTGCTTTCCACCTGTGCCCCAAGGTCTCTTATCACACTTTTGGTGTTAAGTAGACTACCGCCTATGTGGTAGTTCTTGGGTACAGAGTTTTTACCAAAGGGGATGACAATGCACTTTTTGGCATTGAGCTTGAGACCGTGGCTTTGACACCAGGCATCTGTCTCAGTGAGGCCCTTTTGTAGGATGTCCACATCATTAGGAGTTTCGATTATGGCTCCTAGTTTGCAGTCATTTGCAAATTTAGTTAGCCAAAGACCTTCTGTGTTAGCCTGTATTTCAGAGAAGTAGATACCAAACAGGAGAGGGCCCAGGACTGAACCCTGTGGTACTCCACTTGTCATTGGTCTGAAGTCTGATTTGGAGTCTGCTACTTTCACAGTGTGGGTTCTTTCAGTAAGCCAGTTGGCAGCCCATCTTGTGACAAAGGGATTTATACCTAGTTTAGTGAGTTTATCTATAATTCCAGAGTGGGGAATGGTATTGAATGCCTTGGCGAGATCTAGATAGGTTGTGTGAACCACCTTACCCTCATCTATGGCTTTGATGACTGCTTCAAAGAAGTCTATCAGGTTTAGGAGACATGATCTGCCTTTTACAAACCCGAACTCTGTGGGCTCCAGAGTTTGGAGATCTCCAATGTCTTTGTTTATGAGTTCCATGATGATACGTTCCATAGCATTGCAGACCAGGCTCATCAGGCTAATGGGACGGTAGTTCCCAGGGTCTGTTGTGGACCCCTTTGTGGAGTGGGATAACCGTCCCAGTGCACCATTCAATGGGCACAAAGCCTGAGGTGAGGCTATGATTGAACATGGCACTTAGGTGGGGTGCCAGTTCATTCTGTAGTTCGTTTAGAAGGCAGCCTGGGATGTTGTCAGGTCCCATGGATGCTGTGTTCTTGGCTTTGGAGAGTGAGGTTTTTACCTGTGCAGCCGTGATTACATGAACTTTGCATTCTTCCGGTATAAAGATGGGCCCTTTAGGGGGTGAGAGGGGGGTAAAGTTAGCACTGAACCTATCTGCCAGGATGTTGGCAATATCAGTTGGTTCTGCATATTTAGTGTCATTGTGCTCTAACTCAGAGCAGATCTGAGTGTTGCCATTGAGATTTTTGACATAGCTATGGAATGCTTTGTGGTTGTCTTTAGAATCAGTGGCGATTTTGTTTTCATAACTAGCTTTGGAGGATTTTATGAGGGATCTCAGCTTCTTACTGAGGCTGACCAGGGAGTTCCTCCAATCATAGGATTTTACTCTTTTTTGCAACAGTTTCTTTCTTCTATTGTAGAGCTTGTTTATGGCAAAAGACCACCAGATTGGCTGTTTTTTTTGGAGGATAGCATCTTGGTTCTGTTACAGATAGCACGATCCATGCACTTGTGTAAGTGCTTATAAAGTGCATTTGTGTAGGATTCAGCAGTCGTACCTCTATTATCCATCTGCATGGGTGTCGTGAAGTTTGACACTTCTGTCTTAAGAAGCATGAAGTTGGCTTTGGAGAATTTTTTTACGGTTGTTTTCCTAATGGGGGGTGGGAGTGGGATGTGGATGTCTAGGGTGATTAGCTTGTGGTAAGATCTGACCAACGAGGAGCTGACCTCTGGTGTGGAACACCGCTCACCCATGTTGGTGATGACCAGGTCTAGGATATTGCTGCCCCTGGTGGGGGTTAGGATAAGTTGATCCAAGGAGTTGGAATTGATGATTTCCAGAAAACGTTGAGCAAAAGAGTTGGTACACAAGTAGTTTTCCCAGTTAATGGTGGGGTAGTTGAAATCACCCATTATTAGGGTGTTGGGTTGTACCTTAATATTTTCCAGTGTGTCAAGAAAAGAGGAGTGGGAATCCTGGGGCATGCATGGGGTTCTGCAGCAAGCTACAATCTGAATTGCGGTTTTGCCCAGAGTTAGTTGAACTTGGATAATCTCGGATGCATTATGCTGAGCAACTAGCTTTGAGGTGTGGATATCCTTAATAAATATGGACACGCCTCCATCTTTAGTGTTTTGGTCTGGGTTTGGTGACCAAAAGGTGTGGTATGAATTATAGCCTGGTAATACAGGGGTGCTCTGGAAATATTTTTTGTCTCACCCTTGTTAATTTTGTATGTCACTGATCTATGTTTTCTTGTATATCTGTTATCCTTATTTAGTATTGTTAAATAATTTGTGGAGCTTTTCTCCCTAGGCCTCCATTGTAAATGGACCTTGTCCAGTCAGACTATCCCGATTACCAAATATAAAATAAAATAAATAAATAAATAAATCAGAATACACTAGTTCTCATCTGTCCAGTATTTTACCTCACATTTTTGGTCTATTCCTCCCAAACTATGTGGTTTTCTGGCAAATCAGTAAGGATTGAAGTCACTAAATAAAGAGATACATTTGAGTTTCAGACTTCATATCCCCCAGAAAAATGTATGCTAACACAAATTATGTTACAGTGACTTTCTATGTTTATAAGAGCAATATTTAACATTTGTCACTATTTTTGGGCCTTTGTCCACCATTAGTTTAGGGGCGTTGCCAAGATTTCTTGCAGTAACAAGTTCAGAGGTATGCCACGGCTAACCACATTATTTGTAGCTGGGTTTTCTGAAGCACACACACCCTGTGTGCCATAGCTCGTCATACAAATTCACTTAGCGTGATGCAGCAAAATTTCTGAATCTATTAATCTGATGATATATGTGGTTGCAGAAAGGTTAATATCCCTTGAGGATCAAGACCCCAAAAATGTGATGTGGGGTACTGTATGGGGTGGAATAGAATGCAAGAGGGCAGTAGGAGAGATAGACAACCAAAATTATCAGGAGCAGAATAAACAACAGACTGGTAAGCAATCCTTTTAAAAATGTGTATCTGAAATATCTATAAGTAATTACACAGGCGTCTATTAACACTGAGCTACAAAAAGCTTATTTGTACTCCGTTATATATGGAGACTTTTCATTTCTACAATACAATGCACATTTTTTTCTTTAGAACGAGATCTATTATGTTAGAGCTTTTTTTTCTGCTAATCTATTGAAATTCTGTTTCTTTGCAAAAACAGCAGGACTTGTTACAGTGACAAGACTCTTATAGAACAGGATTATGTCTTCAGAGTTACAGAGGGTCAAACACAGAGAAAATGAAAAGTACAATATGAACAAAAAAATAAGGGACAAAGAGTTTGTGTTGATATAACTGTCTTCAGCAACTATAAAGGGAATACCTTGGCATTTAGTTTTTCGGTGATTGCTGTGACATTTCAGTCCTGCAAGGGCACATATACTTTTCTTCAGCAAATAGTCATTACAATAGGCAAAGCATCCCTAGCTGGAGAATAAATGTGAAATGGCATTGTTAAAGCATTTATTTATGCAAGTTTTAGTGCCATAAGAAGGTAGTCTGCGACTGCAAAAGTTGAAAATACTTGCATAAATCCAAGAAAACAATATACTAACCAGGATAAAACTGAATGAATACATTTAACTCACTGATGCACATAACTGAACATGTAGTCATTTTCGTTCCTTATCATGACCATTCCTTTTTGTCCTTATTTTTTAGTTATTTTTATTTGTTTTCCCAGTAGTATTCAGTAAAAGAAGGTGTAGTTAAAATAAGGATGAGAATTTCTTATTTTATGCATTTGCTGACCTTGTAACCCCACTAAATACATGTCCCTTTTCCTGCATGGCCTGGAGACATTGTCTAAGTGACAGATTCAGTATGGGGAGAAGAATCAGATTCCAAACTGCTGGAAGCAGGTTGTTTACATGTCTGAACATTGATCTTTAATGCTAACTTCTAATGACTCTGATAAATCACTGATCCAAGTGAACCTTTTCCAAACTCAGCCTGGGAGCATTTTTTGGTTAAGTAATTTGCTCAGTGTCAAACATTAGGCAAGGCGAATCAGACTCTGGACTACAGAAAGTTCATTAACAGTTCTTATTCCAAATCCTGTTCTTTAACTGCCGGATGCCACAATAAACCTTATTTTGCAATGTTTAGTTTAGGTTGATGAATATAGCTCTATACTTTCCTGTGAGTGACAGGCTAAAGATAAGAGGCATCCCCTCCTTGCAATACCCAGTCACTTTCTGTCACTCTGGCTCCAAGATATTAGTACACTCTGAGAGCAGTTTGCTATAAATGTTTTGTGATTTAATAGAGTGATATCTGGCTCTTATTCCTGTTAATGGAGACACAGTTCTCAGTTTATGAATCAATTCATCAGTCCTTGCTCTAGCTGTATGTTTCCAAATTTTAGTCCATACAGAGCCATTATATCAATAGTGTTATTAATGTTCTTGGTGACATCATAGCAAGGAATTCATAAGACACAATATTCCCTGATGAACCCAGCATTTATATCTATTAGAAGGTAAGCAACATTGCTTAAACTTTATCACAAGACCATGAAATATATTCAAGACCAAAGATCAGTATGTAAGTGAGTACATTTAAGGAAAAATGTCCGTTTGCTCCAGCATATATCATATTAATTAACTTAGCAGCCATATATGTGTACACCATATTTTTAATCTTGCAGACTGTAGCACAGGCACGGGAATTCTGTGAAGAATGATTACCCCATATTTAACATGCTGCGTGAGTTATTTATACCCTTATCAAATAAAAAATGAATCTTTCACCTTTCTACTAAATAAATAGCCTCAAAAAGCCATGTAATTTAAGACTAATGCAATGTTTTTCCTCTACTCATCTCAATGCAGTTTCTTCTGGAAGTTTACCTTCTGCCCTACATTGCATATAAATGGTTTGCTTCATGTGATAAAGAAGAAGGCATTTCCCTGTTTCCATATCATGGCTAGACTGCCATTCAGCTAAACATAATAGCTTGCCATCTATATACAAATCAAATAATTTCCATATGGAAAGCCAGTGAATAAGAGAGTACAGCTGAATTTAAAGCATGGATACTGGAGAATGGAGTGATCAACATTTTTTTGTGGGGGGGCATAAAAGATTACGGACATAAGATGAGACCAAAGCTTTTTGGAACTCCAAACTTGAGGACAAGTGCATTCAATTCACAGATAATACCATCTTTCTCAAGGATTAACATATTTCAGTAAAAGTGGTTCTAATACAAACATTTCTTCCAAGCTATTGTCTAACAGACTCAGGCAGATTACAGAACCATTGTCTAGTGAGACAGGTGAAGAGCATTCTTAAGGAGAAATGGAGTAATATAAATTAGAAGGAATATTTATTCTTGAAACAATAAATTTGCCAAGTAAATGGGAAGGAATGTACCATGGCATCCAGGATCAGAAATCAGTTTGCCACTCGGAGAGCCAAGCTGTCATTTTTTTTTAAGTCAGGCTTGAGGTAATCATTTAAATATTTAAGACTCAAGGGTTCCCATCCAGTTCAAGTATGAGAGAAATTGCCTGAAATCATTTAGAAATTCAAGGGAAGAACATGTCGCTTGTCAATGAGTACTGTCATCTCCCAAAATGAGATCCTCTGGTTTGATTCTTGGCTAGGGTGTCTTTTGTACAGTCTACACGCACTTACTTTCGGTTTTCTTTGGGTTGTTCTGCTTTTTCTCCTCTCATTCCAAAAATCTACAAAAGGCAGGCTGGTGACTCTAAATTGTGCCTATAGTGTGTGTGTGTGTGTGTGTGTGTGGGGGGGGGGTATAGAAAAAAAGTTCCTTTTTCTGTCTCCAAGAACTGCAATTGCAAGTCTCAGAGTTACAAAAAAAAGCAACCAAACTACAAAAGAGCACAGAATATCAAAAATCACTGCCCTCCTTTAAAATTGCTTTTTGCAGAGGGCAAGTCTGACCCTGAATGTGGGGTGCTGCACACCCACATCCCCATTACTTACTGATATTAACTCTGAGATTGGCATACCTTAGAAAAAAGGAATATTCAAAGTCAAAGCAATCTCAGCCTTAACATAAGCATGTTCAGTTTTTGCACTTTTAGTCATACTGTTGGAGACTCACCGTGCTGAGTTTTGGAGCTTCAAAAAATAACCAGAAGAAAGAGGTAGAAATATACTCCTGTTCTCAACATGTTTTGTAAACCCCATGATGGCAAAGGCTGGTCACAGTGTTAATAAATACAGCAGTCAGCCCCAACGTAAGTGTGGATAAATAGAAAATATAGATTTCTACCACACTTAACAGACTAAGAAAAGCAGAACATGAGAATATTAAGTAAGGAAACTGATTTTTGTTCAGTTTTATATAAAAGAATAATCAAAGCTAAAATGTTACTGTGGATTTTTCTAATGCCTTTCTATATGATTTTATATTTCCATCCATCCTCAACCCCTTTTTCCCATTTTGCAAATGGGGTCAGGGTGTCACTTCAACAGTAACAATCATCTCAAGCCAAGGTTTACACCACGGGGTGGCTAGCCCTGCCATAGTAGTTCAGCCATACCACTCATGCCTATGGCCAATTTAGAGTGTCCAATCCACCTACTGCATGTCGTTGGAATGTGGGAGGAAACCGACACAACCACAGGGAGGACATGCAGACTCTGCACAGAAGGCACCCCAGCCGAGAATCAGACCAGAGAATCTCCTGCTGTGGGACAACAGTGCTAACCATTGCACCATCATGGCTGCCCTCACAGCATTAAATTTGAAACTTTGCTTGAAAAATTTCACATTTCAGAATTATCTGTTCAAGATTTTCTTGACCCTGGGAAGAGAAATCTTGGTGTAAATATCCATGCATATGCTGAATTTTGTCTAATGGAATTTTAATTTCAGTCTGATATGTCTTAAATCTGATACTTGCCAGTGTTTTGAATTCAATGACAAGAAAAGATTTAAGGGTTAGCCGCATAGGTTCCAGATTAGTATGCAGGATATCACAGATAGCACACAAATCTCATATTTTGCATAGATTAGTATGCAGGATATCACTGATAGCACACAAATCTCATATTTTGCATAGATTAGTATGCAGGATATCACAGATAGCACACAAATCTCATATTTTGCATAGATTAGTATGCAGGATATCACTGATAGCACACAAATCTCATATTTTTCATAGATTAGTATGCAGGATATCACTGATAGCACACAAATCTCATATTTTGCAATCCAATATTTCTTAGCTGCATAACGGCAGGAGAGGTCCACCAGGTTTTATTGCCATCTAGATAGTCCTGGTTGATAGTTAAGAAAACAGGAGCCTAATCAACTAATTTTAAAGATTGTCATTGGGATTCAGAAAGAATCCCACCGCAGACTGTAACCCAGGGGTCTATATTATTTTATTGAAACTCCAATTCCACGAATACCTATTCATAGACCCCTATTCAGTGAACTGCCCTTTTATTGAATGCACAAATCAGTGAACATTTTCCCAGGTAAATAATTTAGTAGGCCAACATACTGGGAGATACACAGACTGCAGTATAAAAAAAAACACCAAACTGGGGAGCGATGCCCCCCCACTCCCCACCCCAGATTATATATACCAATGTGAAGATCGCACTACAGTGGAGAAACAGGCAAATTTCCACATGCTGGCCAACTAACTCAGTGCCGTGGGAAAAAAGTTCGCTGAACTGAACATTCGATACAAGGACATTCGCTGAATAGGGGTCGATTAATAGGTATTCACGGAACTGAAGTTTCAATGAACTAATATAGACCCATAACTGAGGTGTCTAAAAGGGGTTTTTCCATGACTGCAAAACATGTGATTCAGAAACACATTAGCTGTAATGAGCAAAGACTCATAACCAGTTCATTTGCATATCACTGAATCATGTGATCTTACAGCTAGTGAAAATCAGAACTCTCCTGTGGTAATTGCTTCTGGTGATCTATGCATCAGATTGGCAGAGACAACCCTCATCAGTCCTTCTCCCACACATATATGTACACATTAAAATGCACACGTACACATGCAAGCACCCATGCACACACACACATGCACAGACCCACACATACATGCACACATTGAAACACACACAGACAGACAGAAACACAGGCAAACACACGCTCACACACCCCTATACCCCCCACACATGTACACATACACACACACACACACACACACACACACACACACACCACAAATGGACACACACACAGGCATGCACCCCCACCCCCCATACACAAACATAGATACACACACAAAAATACACACACACGCACACACAAACACACTCCCAAACCCCCACCCACACATACACATGCACACTCCAACGCACACATGCACATACACATACACACACACACACACACACACACACACACACACACACACACACACACACACACACACTCATAAACATACACAAGCATACACTCCACACTTATACATGCACCCACAAACAAACACACACCAAAACACCAACACACAAACACACAGACAAACACACACACACACCACACAAATGGACACACACACAGGCATGCACCCCACCCCATACACAAACATAGATACACACACAAAAATACACACACACACACACACACACACACACATACAAACACACTCCCAAACCCCCACCCACACATACACATGAACACTCCAATGCACACATGCACATACACACACACACACACACACACACACACACACACACACACACACACACACACACACACACACACACACACACACACACACACACACACACACACACACACACATACACTCATAAACATACACAAGCATACACAGAAAGAAAGTTACTGTTTGTTGTTTTTGCATTTAAGTTACCTGTAACACATTGCACTTAAGTTACCTGGCACTTGCTCACTAAAGCAATTATATAAGTCAGCACTAAAAATTAAAAGCACTACACCCTCACTCCCCACTGGCCCTGGTTTTCAATTATTAAGGAATTCCCAATATTATTCTAGCATGTCCAAAGGTCAGTTGTCAATCTCCTCTCCGGTCCAGCTGGTGAATCTGGGAATCTTGAGGCAATGTTACAACTGCCTCATGTACACAGACAACCCTCTCCTCCTCCCAACAAATTCCAACACATGTGAGAGATGCAACCATATAGCCAAACTGGAGGCTAAGCTCTCTCAACTCAGTACTGGCATAACCAGTCAGGAGGTGAAGGAAACCATACTCACTACAATTCCAGTCTCACATAGACCTACCACGATGGCAAACCAAACACATAAACACACAAAAACATACTCAGAGGCTCTAAATAAAGATCTGCCGAAGCAGCAGAGACCTCCAAAGTAGACACCCAAGCAGCCGCTACCCCAAAACAAAACACGTGCAACACATATCTCACAAAGCCAGTGTGCCAAACAGTCACAGCCCTTAAGACTAAACAACACACCTGATACACTTGTAATAGGTGACTCTATCGTCAGGCACACTGACGTCCCGCTCACCAGGCTGAACAAGGAGAGGGTCACGGTGAGCAGCCTGTCGGGTGCTAGGATCTGCCACATAACACAAGCACTCAAGTCACTCCAAGGCAAGTATAAATATGACTCAGTCATTGTCCATGCTGGTGTGAATGACCTGAGACGTACCTCCCTGGACTACATGAAAAGAGACATAAAGGAGCTCTCTGAGCATGTAGCCCAGGCCGGTATGACCCTGACCTTGAGTAGCATCTTACCCTCACCAAGAATGATGCCACAATATAAAGACAAGATGATCAATTTCAACAATTGGCTTAAGTACTGGTGTCATTCAAAGGGGATCCAATGCCTGTCAGCTTGGGATGATATGCTCGACAAGCCACGATGCTTCCCTAGGGACGGCTTGCACCTGTCACCCCTGGGCTTTCGGATATTGGCAAAGGCTCTTGCTACCCCATAGTGCCTTTTTTAGGCAAGGCTCAAAAGACAAACCCACCTCCATAGGTATCACAAGGGATAAGAAACTAAGAGTAATGCTACTCAACGCCAGAAGTCTAAACCTCAAGATGCACTTTTCGAAACTCTCCTTAGCATGGAGAACATCGATATCTGTGCAGTAACAGAAACCTGGTTCAGGGCTCCGAGAGCACGCCAGCACTACCAGGTTATACCTCATACCATGCTTTTCGCCCCAAAACTTGGACCGAACCACAAAAGGAGGGAGTATCGATATTCATCAAAGATACCCACACCTCCAGGTTGGTGGCAAAGCACGAAGCATCAGAGACTATCCATGTGCAACTAACAGTGGGTAAAACTGCCTTCCAGTTTATAGCCTGCTACAGAC
>NC_056732.1:34887556-34937556 GCF_019279795.1 Protopterus annectens
AGGCAGTGGTGAGTTTTAAATGGGGTTCCTGTTGCAAATCGAGCAATATTATGGTAAGATTGTGCTAGTTTATTGATATTGTTTTTGGAAAGGTTAGTGAATATAGCAGATGCATATAGTAGAGAAGAGGTTAGATGGGATCTGGCTAAGATTGTCTTTGCGTCTGGTGAAAGGAAGGCTTTGATTCTGTAAAGGGAACCTATTTTCTTATTAACTAATTTGATAGTATTGTTGATATGCGTATCAAAGCTGAGGTTGATGTCAATGGTAATTCCTAGTAGTTTGGTAGTCGTTTCTGGGAAAATAATGGTGTTGTCAATGGAAGTAAGAGTAAAGTTAAGAGGGGTAGATCTATGGGAAGGTGAGAACAATAGCAGTTTGTTTTTTTTAGGGTTGAGCAGTAGGCAGCGATCAGTGAACCATTGCTCGACAGTAGTAAAAGCCTTTTGTGTGATAGACTGTAGTTCAGTTTGTGTATTGGCAGAGCAGATAATAGTAGAATCGTCAGCATATTGTATGCAGATAGTGTTTGGGATAGCTAGATGGAGGTCATTTATAAAGATAGAAAATAAAAGGGGGCCTAGGATAGAGCCTTGAGGAACTCCCAATGAGATGGGGAGGAGACTAGATAAAGTATTTTTCCAGAGAACTGCTTGCTGACGGTTTTCTACGTAAGATGTAAACCAAGTTAAGGAAGGAGGATCAAGTGAGAGTGATTTAAGAATATGCAGAAGAAGTTTATGGTTAACCATGTCAAAGGCTTTAGATAAGTCTATGAAGACTGAAGATGATGGGATGTAGTTGTTACGGTTACAATTAATGGAGTTGGTAAAGGAGAGTAAGGCTGTAGTAGTACTATGTGATGGTCTGAATCCATGTTGGCAGTTAGCAAGTAGGTTATTGTATAGGAGGTGGTTAAGGAGTTGTTTGTGAATACATTTTTCCATAATTTTAGCTATAGGTGATAAGAGTGCTATAGGACGGAAATTAGAGAGGTCGTTGGACTTACCCCCTTTGTGTAGTGGGATGATATAAGATATCTTCCAAATTGATGGGAAAATTCCTTCCTGTATAGATCTATTTATTAGTATAGAGATGGGATAGGCAATAGTTTTAGCACATATTTGCAAGTATTCTGCAGGAAGTTTGTCAGCAGAAGGAGTGGTGGGTTTTAGCTTTTGAAGCAGTGATAAGATAAAGGAGGTAGATACAGGTTGCAAATGAAAGGAAGGAGGTAGATTTAAAGTAGGGAGGGGTAGTTTAGAGGTATCAGGAGATAGATGGCTAGCAAGAGTTTGGATAGTATTAGTAAAAAATGAATTAAAGTCATTGGCTGTTTGTGTGGGATTTTCTGGGTTGGAGCCCTCAGGGGTTGGTGTGATAGACTGGCTAGGGGATAAAAGATTCTTGATACTGGACCAGAATCTTTTAGGTTCCTTGTTGGAGTTTTGTTGGAAATGTTGGTAGTAATTCTTTTTGTCCATTAGGATGGCTTTTTTAGTACTGTTTCTAAGTTCTTTGAAGTTTTGGTGATCTGTTGGATTCTTGGTGGCACGCCATTTTGCCCAGTATTTGTTTCTAAGGATAATTTGTTGTCGAGTGGTTTTGGTTAGCCAGGGTGCTACTTTAGCATTAGTTCTAATAGTGCGATTTGGGGCATAGTGGTCTAGGATAGATAGGAATGTGGAATTAAAATGTTGGACTGCTTTGTTTAGAGGGAGATGTTTTAGGGGAGACCAATTAACTTGAGTTAATTCATCAAGAAAGTGTTCATAGTTGAAATGTTTTTTTGAGCGAAGGGTTCTATATATGGTAGGTAAAGTTAGGGTGGTTCTATGCCTAATGATATAGGTCAATGAGTGGTCGCTTAGTTCTTCAGGGAGAGTGCCAGATTGGTAGGTTTGTTGAGGAGTATTAGTAAGAATCCAGTCTAAGATGGTTTCTTTTTTGTTGGTTTTATTTGTTCTAGTAGGGTTATCTATGAGTTGTGTGAATCCATAAAGGTTAATATGGGAGGTAGGGTTTGTTTTGTTACAGGAATACCAATCAATGTTAAAGTCACCTAGGAGTATTGTTTCTTGAGGGAGGTATGTGTGGAGTGTGTTGAGTATGCATTCTAAAGTGTTAATGTTATTTCCTGGTGGAAGATAAGCACATATGATATTAATGGTTTTAGAACTGTTGATTTGAAGTTTAGAGGTAAGGATTTCTGCATTGTTATCAGGGCTAAGAGTCTGTTCTATACTGCTAATTTGGATATGAGCTTTATGGAGAATTGCTATCCCCCCACCCTTTTTAGTAATACGATCGAGTCTAATGATGTTATACCCAGGAGGAGTGATTTCACTGTCTTTGATGGATGGCTTAAGCCATGTTTCAGTTAGGCATAAAATGTCAAATTGATGGATTTCTAGTAGGACATGTACTTGAGAGATTTTATTACAAATACTACGTATATTGAGATGGGCAATGTAGAGAGAGTTAGTTGGTCTGGTAGTAGATCGAGTGGGAGTTTTGTCTTGTTTTTTATAAGTATTTGAATGAGTATGGTTTGGTCCAGGGTTTGGATTTATGTCCCCGTCCAGGAGTAGATGGAGATGTTTAAAATCTTTAGGTTTAAGAAGTTCATATAAGCTGTCTATTAGTTTTTTAGATTTTGATTTGTTAGATTTGATGTGAGAAAATTTGTGGTATTTGGCTGGAGTGTATTTTGCTAGAGTTGTAAGGTTTGGGAGGGTAGAAGAGAAGGTTGATAAAGGTGTAGACATTTCTTTAGATGAAGTAGTAATATTAGGGTACAGTGGGTATTCATAGAAGGTTAGGAAGTAAGTAGCAATAAGACAGGAGAGAGATGAAAAACAGACAAGAAGTTTTAGTTGTGTGGAGTTTTGAGTTGTGTGCATTTTAGTACTAGGGGAGGTGAGTAAGGGAGAGAAGTTTGTGTGCAATATGAGTAGTTTGAGTAAGTAGTTCGGGGTGGAGGTAGGATGTTACAAATTAGTGGGTGTGGTGATTGGCAGAAGAGGTAGAGTGAGTGTATGATGTGTAGTAATTTGATTGGGGTAGATAAAAGAGGGGTGTGATTTCTAGAGGTATTAATGTAGGAGCACTAGGGGTGGGTGGGAATTGGGGGCAGGGTAGGGGAGCGGAGTGAGCCCGCAGGGCGAACGGAGCGGGTAGAGACAAGAGAGTTGACAACAAAGTAAGACAATCAGTAGAAAGGGAGTAATCAGAAGGTAAGTTTAAGAGTGGGAGAATGAAAAAGCGAGTAAAAACAGGCTTAATCTAAGGTGCTTATAGACAGGAGTATGTTGCAAGGCTACAGTAAGGTACGTGTATGTAGGAGAAATAGAGAGTAGTCAGTAAATCCAGGGGTGAGGATAGAGAGGTGTAGCACAAAAACTAAGACTGGACAGAGTAGAAATCAGGGCTAGAAGTAGGGTTGGGAGGTCTAGTGAGGAGAGGGTTGAGATCAAGATGCAGAGCTGTAGAGGTAGTGCGCCACCTAGTGGCCAGAGTTATATTTTCCACAAATCCCTCACATGCAAGGTAGGTAGGCTACAGGAGGGGGAAGTGGGCAACCTACTACGAACAAGAGAGTCAAGGCTGTCTAGAAGGGGTAGAATGAAGATGAAAAAGAAATAAAAGACTAGTTAGAGGTGAGTTGTAGGCTGCTGGCTACCTGTAATGGGGAACTAGCCTAGCAAAGCAAGGTAATTTGTCAGGAGTTATCAGTAAAAATTACTAGTTACAAGCACAGTACATACTTCCACTGTTCTACAAAAACAAACAGATGGTCACTCAGGGAGCCCGAGGGTAGTTTCAAGGTCCAGATTTATGTTCAGAGAACTTCAGGAGGGTGTTTTGCAGGTGTTAGATACTTGAGGTTCCCAGGCTCCCCCATCCACTTTCTTGGTTTTCACACATTAAACTGCTTGACTGGATTGTCTGTGAAAATAAATTATGACATCCAATTAAAAAGGAAACATTCTCCGAAAATTATGGTCTTGTACTGTCCATTCTCCCTTCTCATTCTCCACTGTAAATGAAGATGTGCCATTTTTCTTCTACATTTGGCCCAGTTTGTACCGCCATGCTTAAACTTTACGTAAACTTAAATTAACCATATGCGCTTTTTTCTATTCCATCAAAATGCACATAGAGAAACGCAAAGGAACTGCACACACCCACACTATACCCGGATATAAAAATAATGAATCATATGATGAATAATGAATAATAAAAATATAGCCTAAACAACAGCTTACTAACTTCACTGAAACATAAAGCTATACGATACTGATTTTTTTTAGAAACAAGTGTCACTAACTATATCTATAAAACAGAGGAACACGGAACAATACTATACAATCAATCACAGGAATAATAAGATGCTCAGCTATGTGCACCAGTAAGTAGACAGACTTAAAATTTCCTGCGACTCTAAATGAGTACTTTACTACTCCAAATCAAGCAGGGAAATACATGATAACCTTGGTCTAAATCAAGACTAACCTTAAAGGTAGACAAAGTAGTGCTTTGTTCAACTTGCAGTGGTAACCTATTCATTGTGATGAAAATGCATTAGTAGCCTATCTCTCTTGTGAGTCTTGTTTACTGTAGGTGGGATGCTACTATAATAGTTAATGCGTTTACCTCACACATACAAGGTACAGAGTTTGATTCTCACCTTTGAGAGAAATTGGCTAGTCTTAAATTCAACCAAAATGGTGGCTAGCCTAGTACTTACCTATGGACTTCTTGTTGTAAATTTAGGTTCCTAGCATGAATATTTGTAGAGACATGGCACTGCAAAGAAATAGCACACCAAATCAGACTGAGCTGTCCAAGATTTGAAAAGTAATACACGGGTCACCTTGGAGTAGAGGGCAGGCTAACGTGTCCAAGAGTAGTTGTGCTAATCTATCAGGATAGTTGAAAGATTTATGGCCTTTAATTTTTTGGCTAAAATTGTTGGAGCCTTTCCAGGTGAGCGATATGCCTAGATTTATACACATCAAACGTGCATTGTATTTGATTACGGGTCTGATAATGGATGAGTAGAATTGAGAGATGACTTCACTGGATCTTGAACATATCCCTTTGTTAATGAGCTGGGTCAAACAGAAGGATTTTTTGACTGTGCTGCAGAGCTGATGATCAAATGATTGTCTTCATAAGTACTTAGTTATCTTATGAGTTTCTTAAAACCAGATTTGTTTGAAGACAAGTGCCACTTGTAACATATAAGGTGGAAACAGCTGTTTTCCAAATGCTGCTGTCCTGCACTTTTGTGCATTTAGTGTGAGACAATTTTCAGTGACCAGGTATGTGCATATTCCAATCCTTTTTGGAGCAGTTTAGTATCAGTGGATGAGCAGATAACAGAGCCTACACTGAAGTCATCCTCAAACATGGCAAGCCACACTTTAGGGAAACTGGCTTGGATGTCTGCAAAATAATTGCCAAACATGAGACAGCCTAGCACTGATCTCTGCAGTACCCTTTTAGTTACAATTTTATGATTAATGAAGGTACCAGCAACTATCTTTACTTGGATTTGTTGGATGGCTACTTTTCAATCCAGCAGACAATGTAGTAGTTTACATTAACTTTGTCAAACTTTTCAGTAATACCAGCATAGGAGATAGTGTCAAAAAACATTGCCATGTCAAGATTTATTGACTGATTGATTGATTGATTGATTGAGTCTTTGTTGACCACGTTACTCCCACTAGGCTTGTGGCCTGTATTTAGACTACAAGGAGAAATTTGGTCAAAGTATCAGGGAACTTCCCCTACTCTTGGCAGTTGGGGGAAGGATTTGTGTATTACACATCATGACTTCCTGTTTCCTGTCCAGATGTGGAGCAGCCAGGAGGAACAGGAAGAAAATATGTCTGATTCAGCCTTGGCTGAAAATGAAGTGAAGGTTGATGAAAATGTAGCTGAAATGGTAGAATCACTACCAGATATTCTTTTTCTAATGCTGTGGGTGAAGAAAAACAGTGATATTGGAAGAAAAGGCGACTGTAGCTGTAACAGAGATGGATTCAGAGGAAAACTTTCAGAGGAGATTGTTTGAAGGAGAGACAGTTACCTCTGAGAAATGCATAATTACAACCCTCCAATCGGGGGGGGGGGATGGTAAACCAAAGTGAACCAGAAAGTGGTGCAGCAATTTCATGGAGTGACATCATGGAGAAAATAGAAGAAGAAAAAGGAGAAGAAGAGACTATGCCAGAAAAAGTTCAAGAGAAAAAAATGTATGCACAAACTGTGGGAGAAGGAGCAAAGAAGAAATAAAAGAAACAAAAAATAAGTATACAGTACATGTGAGCTGTAAAAAAAAAGAACGTTTGGACAGGTATAAGGTTTGGGACGCTGGCATAGCACCTATCAAAGCAAAAGAAGTAAGAACATTCATTTTAATTAATAAAAAGGCTATTTGAGACTGAGCATACCATGGAAAATTTTTTGGGTGCATATGAAAAAAAGAAAACTATTTATCCATGGTCAGAAAACGTCATGCAAGCTTTTTATAAACAAACAAAAAGAAGAATAATGATCCTGTTTAGAATTGAAGTTGAAGCAAAAGAACTGAAAGAACATTTGTTAACTGTATGTAAAGACGTAATGGACACTACAAAAGTATACGATGAAAGAGGACTATGGACTCGGGGATGGGAATGTGGAGTAATACTGAAAATGGAAAATGATAGTGTTATGCATGTACCTAGCATTATTAATGTTCATGGTAATAGGGGTTTTGTGAAATACAAGGGTCAACCAAAAAATTATAATTTAATCAATTAATGTGATAAAAAAGATGTTATTTATGTGGTAAAACAGGACATAATGCAAAAAAAAAAGATTTAAAGTGAAAAAATGTAAAAATGTAGCAATACTGGTCATTCATAGCTAGAATATGAAATGAATGTGCAAGAAAATGGAAATGAAAATGAAGTGATACGGGATAAAGGGATCACAGAATGTGTTATACAAGGAAACGTACAAAAAGATGTAACTGATAAACAGGTTATACATGAAGTTATACGGGATAAAGGGATCGCAGAATGTGTTATACAAGGAAATGTACAAAAAGATGTAACTGATAAACAGGAGGTTTTACATGAAGTTATACGGGATAAAGGGATCGCAGAATGTGTTATACAAGGAAATGTACAAAAAGATGTAACTGATAAACAGGTTATACATGAAGTTATACGGGATAAAGTGATCGCAGAATGTGTTATACAAGGAAATGTACAAAAAGATGTAACTGATAAACAGGTTATACATGAAGTTATATGGGATAAAGCGATCACAGAATGTGTTATACATTAAAATGTACAAAAAGATGTAACTGATAAACAGGAGGTTTTATATGAAGTTATACGGGATAAAGCGATCGCAGAATGTGTTATACATTAAAATGTACAAAAAGATGTAACTGATAAACAGGAGGTTTTACATGAAGTTATACGGGATAAAGGGATCGCAGAATGTGTTATACAAGGAAATGTACAAAAAGATGTAACTGATAAACAGGAGGTTTTATATGAAGTTATACGGGATAAAGCGATTGCAGAATGTGTTATACAAGGAAATGTAAAAAAGATGTAACTGATAAACAGGAGGTTTTACATGAAGTCATACTGGATAAAGGGATCGCAGAATGTGTTATACATTAAAATGTACAAAAAGAAGTAACTGATAAACAGGTTATACATGAAGTTATACGGGATAAAGCGATCGCAGAATGTGTTATACATTAAAATGTACAAAAAGATGTAACTGATAAACAGGAGGTTTTATATGAAGTTATACGGGATAAAGCAATCGCAGAATGTGTTATACATTAAAATGTACAAAAAGATGTAACTGATAAACAGGAGGTTTTATATGAAGTTATACGGGATAAAGCGATCGCAGAATGTGTTATACATTAAAATGTACAAAAAGATGTAACTGATAAACAGGTTATACATGTCGTTAAAGAAAATAATAAGGAAAAAGAAACAGAGGAGACAAGTGAGAAAGAAGCAGATTGGTGCACAGTAAGAAATAAAAATAATTTGACAGGAAAAGAGTTAAAGATAGGAAAAGAAAATTCAAAAACATAATGCTTAGAGAATAAAAGAAAAGGGATAAAATTTTATTATACTAACTGTTCTCAAAGCTGAAAATATTAGCTTTAAATGTGAACAGTATGAAAAATATTTAAAGGAGAATAGGTATATTGCAATGGTGTGTTGCAGTAGATGCACATATTATTGTTTTAGAAGATATCAGATTATTAACAGAGGAGGAAAGAACACAAATTGAAAAACTTTGGAATGGTGTCGTGATTTGGAACATGGGGAAAGAAACATGATCAGGCATATGTATGTTATGTCAAGAAAGCATTAAAATATTAAATGCAACCATAGTGGAACTAGGCCGAACTATGGTAATAGACGTGAGATGGAAAAAATATGTGTATAAAATTATAGCATTATATGCACAAGTAACAAAAAAGAGAGAGGAATGATGTTTAAAAATATTCTTGAATATTGTTTGTATAAATATGGACATTATAGTGGTGGGTGATTTTTATTGTAATTTAAGAAAAAATAAGAGCAATTGTGATGTTAAAATGGCTAAAGAAATTATGAGAAGTGGAAAGTTAAGTTTATGGGAGAATAACCACTGGACCTATAAAAGGAATGAAATTAGGACAGAAATTGATTATTTTTTAATATCTGATAGTTTAAAAGTTATAAAAAAGGGAATTAAGTATGCTGGATTTTCAGATCATGTGGCAATATGGGTTAAAGTACAGGAAAATGAAGAATATATAAGAATAGGAAAAGGAATAAAGAGAATTAATAAAAATGAATTACATTTAGAAGAGAAAAAAGAACTTGTGGAATTATGGAAAAAACATATGACTATGAGGAAGTTTTATGAGAACTGGACTGTTTGGTGGCTTAATTTTAAAGAAAAATATGAAAAAGTATGTTTAGAATGTATAAGGAAGAAAATAAGAAAAGAAAAAGAGAGATATAAGATATTAAGTCAAGAAACATTAGGGACTTAGAGAAGAAAACATATTTTTATGAAAAAGAGAAATATATAAAATTAATCAAATTAAAATTAACAATTTGTTATATAAGCAAAAAATATTGTTTACAAGGAAAGAAAGAAGAGGTAGCACCATATTTGAGTAAAATAATAAATGAAGGAAAATTAATAAGAGGATTAAAAATAAGGAAGTTAAGCAAATAAGACAGCAAAAAGGTTAAAGAATATATATTGGAATTATTTGTTAAGAGATAAGAAAGCATAGAACAAATTTATAAAGGTGAAAATTTAAATAAGGAAGATAATGAGTAATTAGATCAAAAAATAACCATGAAAGAATTGAATGAAATTCTGAAAAATATTAACATGAATTCCGCAACAGGACTGGATGGAATTGAATATGGTATGTATAACGAAATGAAAGAGTTGACAAAAAATAATTTAATAGAAGTTATGAATAAATAGTTAGAAACTGAAATTAAAGAGAAAGAGATATGTACAGGAGTTATAAAATATATATTTAAAAAAGGAAATAAAGAGGAGATAAAAAATTGGAGACCTATAACATTGAATAATACAGATTATAATTTTTTATGAGAATAAAAACAAAAAGGTTACAGAAAAAATGGATAGAATATATGACCAAATGCATTTGGAAGAAAAGGAAAAGGAAGTCAAGAGTTATTATGCATAGTAAGAGAAATAATTGATGATATCATAAATAAAAATGTAGATGTGAAGGTTATGATAGGGGATATAAGTAAAGCTTATGAAAAGATTCACTATAAATCATTATAGGGAATTTTTCAGGCATATAATGGAAGCAAAAAAATATTACAAGTAATAAAATATGTTTATGACTGGGACTATATAAAACTAAATGTAACTGGCTGGATTGAGGAAGAAATAAAAACAGAATGTGGAAGAAAGTAGGGTTCTCCAGCTAGTAGTGCAATTTGCTCATTAGTTATAAATGTAATAGTGAAGGTAATTAATAAAATGTCAAGTAGCGGTGGATACAGAATGATGAAGGAAGTACAATTGTCAATAATGTATAATTATGAGGATGATATTGTATTAATTGTTAAAAATAAAGCGTGTATGGAAAAATGGAAAAAATTAATGAAAAATTAAGTATAAATTAAAAAAAAATAATTGGTTTAAGTATAAATAAGGAGAAAAGTAAAGGATTTGGTTTTGAGGTATGATAGGGGGTGTTGAGTTCAATGAAAAATATATAAATATATTATGAATAACATTTGGAAGGAATGAATACAGACAACAATGGGACAATGTACTCAAAGTAGTAAAGGATATGACTATTTTTTGGAAATCATATAGATTTTCATGTAGAAACAAGCACACTTTTTGAACACCATGGTAATAGGTAAAATTGCTTATGTTGCTAACATTTATATGATTCCTCTTAAGTATGGAAAGGAATTAATGATGATTATATTCTCTTTTATATCAGGCTCTAGACTGAATACAGTCAAAAAGAGGAATTCTGTATATGAAAGAAGAGCAAGGAGGTTTGGGTTTAATAAGCTCAATAGTACATGCAGGATCTTTAATTTTATATAAGGTATTAAAAGGAATTAAGAAGGAAAATAAAAACTTGATCGAAATGATAGTATATTATAAATAAAAAGAATTGTGGGAAGGAATGGAAGTTGAAAAATGAAGTAAAAACATTGTGAATGAAGAAATGAAAGAGTAGCAAAACAAAATTGTGTTATGGAAAATAAAAAAGAATATAAATGAGAAAGATAGAAAGGAAAGGAAAGGTACCTAAGTATTATGAAATCCTTTTATTATATTGATCCATGGAAATATTTAGAAATAGATAAGAAAAAAGCCATAATGATGAGATATGATAACTATAAAAAGATAAAAGAATGTAATAATTTTTTTGGAGATTGTCTATTTGAAAATTGCCGGTTAAGGTAAATATGCCATACAAAAAAAAGCAAGATAGAATATGTAATAAATGTGGAGAGTTTGAGACTACTGAGTATGTGTATTTGAAATGTGAAAGAGTTAATAATTTGTGGAAAGAAATATGTAAAGATAATAGGGTGAAACGTTTGTTAAAATTTGAACAAATAAATATGGACATAATAAAATGTGGTTATTATGATGAGGAAGAAGTGAAGACAATGGACAGAGTTATATTTTATGCTTCATGGACTATATGGAACAAAAGACTAAATGAAATTAAATGCAATGGAAAATGGACTTTGACAAAGATTTTTGAAAAAATAATGTTTTGATTGTGGATAAAAGAGTGGGGATGCTTAAACTGAAGTTTATAATGTATGGAGATTTGTAAATAGATGTAAATAATATGTAATGTATATATCAATAAAAAACCTCATTATTGTGAGTGGGATGCATTTTGGAGGATCACTTCTTGTTTTCTTTCCAGGCACAGAGGTGGCCAGGAGAAACAGGGAGGCAGATGAAGACAGAAAGAGATGATGGAGTAGTGAAAGAAATGAAGGAGAAAGCAAATATCGAGACCAGTGAATGTATGCAGGACTCTGAGGAAATGTTTCAAAGAAACCTGTTTGATGGAGATGAGTCAGCAAATGATGGATGTATAATACAAGCCTCCAGTCAGGAGGGTTGCAAGATGATTTACTTAAAGAAATGGTGGTGCAGAGTGAGCAAGAAAATGAAGGAGATGATTCCTGGGGTGATATTATGTAGAAAAAAAATAGGAGGACGCAGAGACAGTCCTGAAGAATATTGGTGAGATGGAAAAGTAAACATATGCACAGAAAGTAAAAGAAGGCAAAAGTAGAGTAGCTGAAAAGAAGGCAGTAGAAAATGAAAAACATAAGTATGTGGTAAGGATTCAAAGTAAAGAAGACAAAGAAATGGCCAGGTATGAAGTGTGGTACAATTTATTAGTTCTTTGGGTGTAATAGCACGTGAGGTAAGAGCATTTATTATTATTAATAAAGAAACACTTTGTGACATTATATCTTGGAAAATATGAAAAAAGAAATAAAAACATTTAACAGTGAAACAAAAAAACAAGATTCATGTAAAAATTCAAACATAGGTAGAAAAAAAGACTTTGTAAGGACATTTGAAAGTGTTACGTAAAGAAGTACTGGACATTGCAAAGGTTTATGACAAAGGGGGTTTATGGACTGGTGGCTGGGATTGTAATATTGTGTTAAAAATAGAAAAAGAAAAAATGATACATTTACCAAGCATGATAAATGTGGAGGGGATATGGGCATTGTAAAGTACTGCGGACAACATAACACATGTTCTTTTTTGTGGAAAAGATGGATATTTGATAAGTAACTGTGACAAAATAATATGTTATATTTGTGGGGAAATGGGACATGATGAAAAAATGTGATTGAAATGTTATAAATTTAGCAACATTGGATATTTATGGATGGTTTGCAAAAATGAAAATAAAAGTAAGTAAAAATGAAGAAGAAAATAAACAAAGAGAAGACATTTTAGAAGTAGTACAAATAAAAGAAAAAATAGACGAGAAAAAATAATAAAGAGGACATATAAGAAGGTCCTGAAATAAATGATGAACAAGACATAAACTGTGAGGTAGTAAAAGGGAGAAACAATTCTATTGGTAAAAGGGTAAAAGATACAAGAAAATTTAAAGGGATAGGAACAAAAGGACAAACAAAGGAAATGGATGAAAAGAATATATACAGCTGAAGATTTAGGCTTGATGTAATGATCAAGGTGTTTGACTCACAGACACAAGGTAAAATGTTAGAGTCTCTCCTTTGGGAAGGAAATTTGTTAGGCTTAGAATAACCTATTAAGAAAGCTAGCCTAGTAATTAACTATAAAGTTATAAAACCATGACTCTAAGGTAAAGGGAAAAAATTAACATTTTAGAGTGCTTTCTGTAAAATTGAATAGTATTAATAATATAGTAAGAAGAATAGAGACGGAGCAGTAACAAAAAATAAATCCAACAAACTGTTTTATTAGCGCTTTCAGAGAGAGCAGTGCCTCTCCTTCATCAGACCAAAGAAGGAGAGGCACTGTTCTCTCTGAAAGCACTAATAAAACAGTTTGTTGGATTTATTTTTTGTTACTGCTCCATCTCATTCTCGCTTGTTTTGTGTTTTTACCAAGTTTTTTGTTTCAAGTGTGCTGTTATAGTAAGAAGAATAGGAATTTTGGCAGCAGCAATAAACAAACTCTGTAATAAAAGGAAAAACATTGCTGCACAGGACCAAGAAGGAGCAGGCACCAAGTTGAAAGCAATCTCTCTTTTCTTGGAACAAGCAAATAAGGTCACTGGTGAAATCCTCTAAGGTTAACTTTGAGTCCAAATTGGCCACATCCACCAAGGACAATCACAAAGCCTTCTTCACATAAATCTGCAATCTCAAAGGTAGCACCCAAATCTGATCTGAACTGGTGGTCAAGAACACCACATACACATATGCCATAGATGTTGGCATCCTGCAGAATGGCCTCACTGAAACCAATGACTGCTGTCAGAACCATGGCCTTAAGCTCAATGCCAAAATAATGCATCATCATCCTGTTTGGATAAAACCTGGTTCCCATGAATTACCACAGCAATGGTAGTCCACTGAACACAGAAGGCAGTATAAGAGATCTGGGGACACAGATTGACAGCAACCTCTCTTTTGATCACCACATTGCCACTGTGGTCAGAAAGTCCTTCTATGTGGCACATCTCATTATTAAGGGTTTTATATCCAGGAAGATAGAGGTCATTGTTTCCCTCTACTCTTCCCTCATTAGGCCAATCATTGAGTACAATGCCCATTTGGCATGTACCTCACTAGACACCTGCAACAACTGGAGAGGCCACAAAAGTACCTCACAAAGAGGATTCTAGGCCTTAAACACTTGTCCTATATGGACAGACTCAAAAAACTCCAACTATTCTCTGTCTCATATCGGCTACTTAGAGGTGATCTCTGCTTGACTTACAAAGCCATGTCTGAACCAGCTCTGTTAGAAATTCTACATATAAAGAAATCCCAATCCCAATCCCTCCACACCACATGCTCCAGAGAACACAACCTCATTACCACAATTAACAGAACATGCTGGGGGCTCAGGTTCATAACCCAGAGACTGCCCATGCTATGGAATAGACTTCCCATACATGTCAACCATAGTACCTCACTGACAATCTTCAAGAGAAATCTTGATGAGTGGATGGGAAACAGAAAATTCACCCCGGGGATAACTCCAGTGGCTCTACTTGACAGAGGCACTGGGAACTAAGGTCTGGTGGCACTATGCTAGGGGAAATCCTATGGCTAGGCTTGTAAAGGCCCCAAGGCCATTAGCCTAGTACACACCTATGAACCTATGAACCTATAAGATATAACCAACCTCCTGGCAGACAGGTTCAGTGAAAACTTCACCCCACTCTCCATCAGTAAACTATGACATCCTCAGCACCTGCCCCCCTCCCCTCATCACCAGGGAGCAGGTCTTTAATGCCCTTTAAAAGGCAAAAAATAAAGCCTCCATGGGACCCCATAACATCCCTGGCTGAGTCCTACATGAACCCAGGCAAGAGATCTCAGCACCATTAGGCACTTTATTCAACCAAAGCCTGAGCACTAGTTTCATCACAGCTGAATGGAGGACAGCCACTGCCATCCCTCTACACAAAGGTGGAGCATCCACTGACCCAGGCAATTATAGGCCCATCAGCCTAACCAGCCTGATCTTCAAGGCCATGGAATGCATTCTCATGGACCTTATAAACAAGGACATTGGCAACCTCCAGACACTTGACCCCACACAGTTTGGTTTTGTCAAAGGGAGATTATGCCTAATAATCATGGTTGACTTTTTTGAAGCAGTCACCAAAGCCATGCACAAGGGGAAGATGGTATGCACACCACCTATCTTGACCTAGCCAAAACGTTCACCACTATTCCCCACTTGGGCATAATAGTTAATCTGATTCACAGTCCCAAAGCAGTGCAGCCACAAACAGAGATGGGGTTCCACGTAAGTAAAACTGTATAAATACCAAACAAAAGCCGGTACCCCTGATGGCAATAAAACGATAAATGTACTCCAAAAATTAGACGCTGAATGCTCAGCTACAAGTTCAAAAACATTTATTTCTAAAAATGAGTGAGCGCTTTCGCCATGAGGCTTTATCAAACTCTTATAACAGTAAAACCTAATTTAAAAAACCCTTATAAAACATTTGAAACATTTTCATTGGTTAAAAGAGCACGTCATAATTTAAAACTTTAAAGCAGTAGTTCACATATTAACATATACCCACTGTTTTCCAGGTACAGTCCATAAAATAAGCTGACATTGCATAAGTCAGATAGCATAGTTATACATCAGTTAAGCCTACGCCTCTTTAACTTCCAGAAAGAATATATATACATATTTGGGTATAAAAACCCGTACAATCACAGTCGGGTGGGTAGACAATAAAAAACAAAACATCTTGTGTGGAAAAGAAAACAAGCATCTTCATAGAAAACTCGCATTGTAGCGATCAGGCCATAACCCTAAAATGACAAGCAAGATATACATATACATGCACGTAAACTAAAAGCATAATAGTGAAAATACCATGTCGTTGACAGGCATAACTTGCAATATAGCGATCAAAACATAACTCTAAAACAACAATCACAGTAGTTCGTAAATTCGTACCTAAGTGACAACACAACTATCTAACATCGCTTACGATGGAATCATACTTATTTACCAAATCAAACCTTGAGGTGTGCATCATAGTTTTTAGTTAATCTCTCCCAACTAGGCATCAACCTATATGTTACCAGATGGGTAGCTAACTGGCTCACTGATAGAACCCATCCAGTCAAAATAGTGGAAGCCACCTCTAGTAGTAAACCCATAATGAGTGGCATACCCCAAGGATAGGTCTTGAGCCTCTACTATTTGGGATACACTTTTCTAAGGTGCAAGCCAAAACCAGTGGTCTGTGGCTGACCATGTTTCCAGATGACTGCAAGCTGGGCACTGTCTTAAATTCCCGTACTGATGTGAACATCTTCCAAGAGGGCCTACCCAAGCTAATGACTGGTGCCAGAAGCTTGGCCTCAAACTGAATGCCAAGAAATGCATCATTATCTCCTTTAGGGAAAATGGTGTCCCCACTAATTATCACATTAATAACAATGCACTAAGCATACAATCAGTCATGAGGAACTTGGACACCCAGGTTGATAGCAACCTGACTTTTGATCACCATGTTGCCTCCGCTCTATGGAAGGCTTTCTATATGACCCACCTCATAAGTTAGGGTATTTCATCCAGGAATAATGAGGTCATAACATCTCTGTACTCTTCCCTTATCAGACCTATTATTGAATACAATACCACCTTCAGCATGTACCTTGCCAAGCATATACAGCAGCTGGATAGACCATAGAGGTTCCTGACCAGTAAAATCCAGGGTCTCAAACACCTATCCTATACAGATAGGTTACAAGCCCTGTCCCTCTACTCAGTCTTGTATGGACTGCTCAGAAGTGACCTGTGTCTAGCATACAAGGTGGTCTCAGACACAGCCTTGATGGAATTGCTGCATATCTGTAAGTCAAACTCCACTCGTACAACCCACATGCAAGTTCTCAACCTAGTCTGTGACATTAATAGAACTTGTTGGTAGGATAGATTTTTATCCCAAAGACTCCCTCATCTGCAGAATACACTGCCTCTCCATGTCAAGCAGAGTGCCTCACTAGCCGTCTTTAAGAAGAACCTTGACGGGAAACAGAAAATACATGCCTGGGATACCACCTGTGTCCCTGCTGCAGAGGGGAACAGGTGCAGACTTTGTGGGAAATTGTTGGCTAGGCTTATAAGGGTCTCACGGCCAATAGTCTATGAATGTCCTATGAATCTATGAACCTATGAGTGGTGCAATACATGTGATGTAGATGCAATTATATTAGAAGTCACAAGATTTTTAACAAATGAAGAAAGGTTAGAACAGAGAAACTGTGGTGAGGAAAGATAATCTGGAATTTGGGACATGAGAGATGTTCTGGAATAACCATATTTTGAAGAAATACAGTAAATATATTAAATGTAACTTTAGCAGAAATGGGAAGATTAACCATTGTAGATTTAAAAAGGAAAGAACAAGTATATAGAACTATAATATCATATGATTATACTAGCTATAAAGAAAGGGAAAACTTATTAAATCAAATTTTAAACTAGGTAGTGATAGATATGAATGTTATAATAACAGGAGACTTTAAGTGTAGTATAAGAGGCAAACATAAAAAGAAAGGAAATGATATAGGAAAAATCTAAGACATTATAAGATGTGGTAAGTTAAAACTTTGTGACAAAAATTCATGGACTTACAAAATGGGTAAATGTATAGAACTGAAATAGATTACTTTATCAGGTTTATTTATAGGAAAATGGGAGGTAGTTGAAACAGGATTTTCTGATCATCTTGTAATATGGCTAGAGTAAAAGAAAAAAAGGAAGATATAAAAATAGGCAAAAGAATAAAAAGGATAAATGAAAAAGCATGGAATGAAGAAGGAAAGAGATAAGTAATAAAATTATGGAAGGATCATATTACTCTGAGCATTTTATAAAAATTGGTCTGAATTGTGGATGATGTTTAAGGAAAAATATAGAAAATGTTTTTTACAGTGGCAAAATGATGTGAGAAAAGTAGAGAAAGAAAAATATAAAAGAACATATTCATTGAAAGATTTAGAGTATAATGAGAGAAAGAAGAAATACAAGGATTGTTATATAAGCAAATATATTTTTTACAAGGAAACAGAGAAGAGAGGTATCGAGTTATTTAAGCAGATTAGTAAAGGAAGACGGTAATGTAATGAGAGAAATAAAAAGGAAATAAAAAACTTCAGCAATTGGCTAAGCTTCTGGGGTCATTCTAAGGGGATCCAGTATCTGTCTGCCTGGGATGACATGGTCGACAGACCACGATGCTTTGCCAGAGATGGCCTGCACCTGTCGCCCCTGGGATTCCAGATACTGGCTAAGGTTCTTGCCGCCCCTATAGTGCCTTTTTTAGGCAAGGTTCAAATGACAAACCCACCACCGTAACAGGTACAAGCAAGCAAAATCTGAGGGTAATACTACTCAATGCTAGAAGTCTAAACCTCAAAATGCACTCCCTCTAGGCACTCCTTAAAATGGAGAACATCGATATCCATGCAGTGACTGAAACCTGGTTCAAGGCTCCAAAAAGCACCCCTGTATTACTAAGCTACACCTCATACCATACCTTTCGGCCATCTAACCTGGACCGGAACACCAAAGGTGGAGGTGTATCCATATTCATCAAGGATATCCACACCTCCAGGCTAGTTGCCCAACATAATGCATCTGAAATTATCCAACTGCAACTAACTCTGGGCAAAACTGCAATCCAAATTGTAGCTTGCAACAGATCCCCTACCATGCCCCAGGATTCCCACTCCTCTTTTCTCGATATACTGGAAAATATTAGGGTTCAACCAAACACCCTTGAAATGGGAGATTTCAACTACCCCACCATTAACTGGGAAAACTACTCATGTGCCAACTCCTTCCCTCAACGCTTTCTAGAATTCATAAATTCCAGCACCTTGGATCAACTTATCCATACCCCAGCCAGGGACAACAATATCCTAGACCTAGTCATTACCAACATGAGTGACTGGTGTTCCACACCTGAAGTCAACTCCTCATTCTTGAGATCCAACCATAAGCTAATCACCATAGATATCAACATCCTGCCCCCACCCCCCATCAAGGAAACCACTGTAAAAAAATTCTCCAAAGCCAACTTCATGCTTCTTAAGACAGAAGTGGCAAACTTCACGACACCCATGCAGATGGACAATTCAGTTATGACTGCTGAATCCCACACAAATTCACTCTATGAGCACTTACATGAGTACATGGATCATGCTATCCCCAACAGAACCCAGACGCTATCCTCAAAAAAAAAAGGAAGCCAATCTGGTGGCCCCCTGCTATAAACAAACTACAATAGAAGGACGAAACTGTTGCAAAAGAGTAAAATCCCATGAGTGGAGGAGCTCCCTGGTCAACCTCAGTAAGATGCTAAGATCCCTCATAAATATTCTCCAAAGCTAGCTACAAAAACAAGATTGTCACTGATTCCAAGGACAATCACAAAACATTCTATAGCTATGTCAAGAATCTCAGTGACAACACCCAGATCTGCTCTGAGTTACAGCACAACGGCACGAAAATTACAGAACCAACTGATATCGCCAACACCCTGGCTGATAGGGTCAGTGCTAACTTTACCCCCCCCTCACCCCCTAAAGGGCCCATAGCTATACTGGAAGAATGCAATCAACTGCGCAGGTAAAGACTGCACTCTCCAAAGCCAAAAACACAGCATCCATGAGACCGGACAACATCCCAGGCTGCGTTCTACACAAACTTCAGAACAAACTGGCTCCCCACCTAAGCACTGCATTCAATCATAGCCTCACCTCAGGGTTTGTACCCACTGAATGGTGCACAGCAATAGTTATACCACTCCACAAAGGGGGAGCCACCATGGACCCCAGGAACTATCTCCCTATTAGCCTGATGAGCCTGGTCTGCAAGACCATGGAACGTATCATCATGGAACTCATAAACAAAAACATTGGTAACCTCCAAACTCTGGACCCCACCCATTTCGGGTTTTTGAAAGGCAGACCATGCCTCCTGAACCAGATCGACTTCTTTGAAACAGTCACCAAAGCTGTAGATGAGGGTAAGGCAGTTCACACAGCCTATCTTGACCTTGCCAAGGCTTTCGACACCATCCCCCATTCTGGAATTATAGATAAACTCACTAAACTGGGTATAAATCCTTATGTCACAAGATGGGTCACCAACTGGCTCACTGACAGAACCCACATTGTAAAAGTTGCAGACTCCAAATCTGACTTCAAACCAGTGATAAGTGGAGTGCCACAGGGTTCACTCCTGGATCATCTCCTGTTTAGTATCTACTTCTCTGAAGTATGGGCTAACACAGAGGGCCTCTCGCTGATGAAGTTTGCAGAGGACTGAAAATTAGGTGACATATTCGAGTCCCCAAATGACATGGACATCCCACAGAAGGGCCTCAATGAGACAGATGCCTGGTGTCAGAGCCATGGCCTCAAGCTCAACGCCAAAAAGTGCATTGTCATCCCCTTTGGAAAAAACTCTGCACCCATGAACTACCACATAGGTGGCAGTCCACTTAACACTGAAGGTGTGATAGGAGATCTTTTGACTCAGGTGGACAGTAGTCTCTCCTTTAATAATCACATTGTCACAATAGTCAGGAAATCCTTCTACATGTCACACATCACAAAAGGGTCTTCATCCAGAAAAAAAGAGGTCATTGTTCCCCTCTACTCGGCTCTCATTAGACCCATTATTGAGTACAACACCCCTTTTGGAATGTACCTCACAAGACATCTGCAACAGCGGGAAAGGCCTCAGAAGTATCTCACAAAGAGGATTATGGGACTCAAACAGATGCCCTATGCTGACCATCTCAAAAAACTCTGTAGCATATCACCTACTCTGAGGTGATCTCTGCCTAACATACAAAGCTATGTCATACCCAGAGCTGTTTGACATGCTACACCTTAAGAAATCCCAATCCCTCCGAGATACACACTCTAGGGACCTAAACCTTGTCACCACAATAAAACAGAACATGCTGGAGGGATAGATTTCCATCCCAGAGAATTCTCATACTCTGGAACAAGCTACCTACCTATCTATCTATGTCACGCAGAGTTCCTCATTAGCACTCTTCAAGAAAAATCTTGAAGAGTGGATGGGCAATAGAAAATTCACCCCAGGGATCACTTCTATGGCTCTGCTCGACAGGGGCACAGAAAAATAACTTTCTTGGGTGGCAAAAGCACGGGAACCTTGCTGACTAGGCTTACATAGGCCCTTGGGCCGATAGCCTAGTACCTACCTATGAACCTATGTAAAAGAAGAAATAGAAGGGAAAGATTATGAATAGTGGAGTACAATATGTACAAGAAATGTTTAAAGACAAATAAGGTAGTGAAAAAACATGTAAAGTAAAAAAGTTAACAGTTGGAAAAGTAGATTTCTTTAAATGAGCTACATAAAATATTAGGAAAAGTAAAAGTAAAAACAGATTCAGCTGCAGACCCAAATGGAATAGGGTATGAAATGTATAAAAATTTAAGGGATTGGCAAAAAATATTTTTTAAAGATTTTGAATGAATGGTTAAATGAAGGTTTATGTATAAAGAATTATGTAGTGGAATACGTTAATTCATATGGAAGAAAGAAAATATAAGAGAATTAAAACCTGGAAACCAATAGTATAGAATAATGATAATAAGAGATTAATGACAATAATAAGAAACTTGAAACTAAAATGGAAAATATTATGGAAGATGGCATATCTAGTACCAACATGAAGGGTTCTCAAGAATTACTAATGATAATTAGAGAAATTGTGAATGACGGGCGGCCACAGTGGTGCAGCGGTTAGCATTGTTGCCTCACAGCAAGAGGTTCTCCGGTTCGATCCTCAGGTGGGGTGCCTTTTGTGCAGAGTCTGCATGTCTTCCCTGTGGCCACGTGAGTTTCCTCTGGGTGCTCCAGTTTCCTCCCACATCCCAAAAACATGCTGTAGGTGGATTGGACACTCTAAATTGGCCCTAGGTGTGAGTGTGTGCGTGCCTTCTGTGGAAGGTTGGGCACCGGGCTGCCAACTCAACACTGTAAAACTCCACTGCCAATCATGAGCGGACAGGTGATCCGCTGTGGCGACCCCTAACCGGGAAAAGCCAAACGAAGAAGAAGAAGAGAAATTGTGAATGATATTATGAACAGAAAAGAAGAAGCAGAAATCATGATAGGACACCTTAACTAGACATTTGACACAATTGGTCATGAAGTCATATGGATAATAATGAAAGAATATAATAAAAAATGAAAAAATTAGGAAATTATGTATGTCAGAGTATACTAATATTAAAGTAAAATACTTGTAAATGGCTGGTTAAGCCAAGAGATACAGATGAAGAGTGGTATAAGACATGGATGTGCAATGAGCTGTATGCACTTTGCATTAGTTATGAATGTGATAGCATATGAAATAAATTACAAAATGAAGAAGGTGGGGTATAAAACACCTGAAGGGTTAAGAATTCCAGTTCTGTTAACATATGCAGATGACATTATTGTAATTGCAAAAAAAAAAAACAAAGTTTTGATAAAGGAAGTAGTAATTTACACAAATGAGTGTCTAGGGATTATAGGGGTAGTTTTAAATAAAGGGAAAATAAAAGTTTAGGTGATGTAGTAAAGACCAAGGGTATATATTTTACAGTGAATGACATTTCTGTGTTTGGGAATAAAGATGTAAGTAAAATTCAATGGGAAAAACAATTGAAGAAATAGGCTTGTTTATCAAATTCAATACTGATGGGAAAAATAATATACTTAGTAAGTGTAATTATGTTGCCAACAGTATTTGAAAAGGAATTATTGCAGGTATTTTTTCATTTATATGAGATACTAGATTAAAGCCAGCAAAACAAGGAGTTCTGTATATAAATAAACAAAATGGAGGTTTAGGACTAATTAACTTAGTGGTATATGTTGCCTCATTAAATGTGTACAAAGTGTTAAAGTGGATAAATGAATAAGATGAGAGATTAGTAGTGAAGTTGTATAACTATAAGTATGATAAAATTTGTGTTATGCTAAAAAAAAAGAATAAAAGAGAAAAATATTGTATAAATGAAGATATAAAATAGCACCAAGAAATATATTTTTGTAGAAAATAAAAGTTGATGATATAGAAAAGTATATACATAAAATGTTACCAAAAAAATCTAACAGATGAAAAAATTAAAAGCTATAAAAACAAGAAGCAAATTGTGTAATCAGAAAATAGAATGTCAAGATTTTTTGTGAAAACTAGTAGTAGATAAATTGCAATAAAGATAAATATGTCATATAAAAAGAAAAGTAATAGAATATGTTTACATTATCAAGAAGAAGAAACTATGGAACATGTGTTTTTGAAATGTAAAAGAGTAAAAAAGTTATGTGGAAAACTATGTAAATAAGATTTTTTGAAGATATAAAAGAAGTGGATAAAATAAACATGGATAAGATTAAATACGTATATTATAAGAACAATAGTAAAGGATATTTTAAAAGAAAAGCTAAAAGGGTATTTTATAGTATATGGGTTATATGGAATGAAAGAAGAAATTAAACTATGTTTAAGGTTAAATGGATTTTAGCAACAATATTAAGTAAAATCAGATGGTTATGGAAAAAAGCAGTGTGGGTATAATAGGGATGAAAATTTAGCAAGAATTGTAAAGGAAATTATTACTATGTCTAAACAGATTTTTATATTTATATATTTGTAAGTATGTAAATATGTAAATATTTTGTAAATAAGAGTTATTTTTGTATATAAACAAAGGGCTCCTACATTTTTTAATAGTGCTACCACTAACTCATTCAGATGTGACCTTGGTTTAATGTCTCATCCAAAGGACATTAAACCAAGATCCTATTGTCCACAACCACCGTAACCTTTTCAACGAAGTTTACTAGATGCAGGAGACAGGACCTGCATATGACAAAACTAGTCAGAGTGGGATTTAGATAATTTAAGTTGCCTATAGCTGCATAAAAGAGTTCTGCAATGATACAGTCCATGACTTTGCATATAAGGCTGGTGAAGCTGATGGGCCTATAATTACCTTTCTCTGTAGAAGGACCATCAAGTGGCTGTTCTCCAGACATCAGGGGTAAACCCTGTGAATAGACTGAGTTTGAAAAGATTAACTATAGGTTTTGATATTGCATACTTGGCACTGATGGGAATGTAGCCTGGTACTATCTCGTCCCATAAAACCATTATTTTTTAGCCTTTGATATGGATTTTAAGACTTTTTCCAAAGTAATTACAGTTGAAACTAAATATTCAGGGATAATGGGTGCAACACTCTGGGTAGGTGGGTTAAAGTTTGCACTAAAATTGTCTATATCTTTGCAACTAGAATGTGTTATATTATTGTGGATGAACTCAGTGCATTGTTGAACATTATTCCTTAATTTCCTGACAGAACTGAAGAAAGATTTGCAGTTTGCTTTGGCAAAATGGTACGAGTGCTCTGATACATCACAGTATACCCAAAACATATATAACGTCTTCCCCGGTGTTTAATCCTTTGTTCCTACCAACCTGTCTTATCCTTATATCTTGACATAAGTCATACCTACAAATAGTACTAGCTATGTTCAAAGCCTAGGTTTTGTTGTCAGGATGTAACACATTTGTATGTTCTTATGTATATTACATTTTGTTTATTTTATACTTTTTTGATTATTGTAATGTGTGCATAAAAATTTACTGTTACTCATGGAGCTTTTCTCCCCGGGCCTCTGCTGAAAAAGAACCTGTGTCCAGTCAAACTTTCCTGGTAAACAAATGTTAAATAAATAAATAAATACATAAAATCTCTAGTGAGCTTACATTTGTAGTCTGTTCTTAAATTCCATGCTGACATGATTCATTGTGTTCTTGGGTGGAGATTTATTGCAAGTTTTCATTCTTTTCCATCTGCCGTTATACAATTTATTAATAGACGAGTTCTACCAATGTCGATAATGTTGACAATGTGTCAAAAGTGTAGATAAATAAATCCAATTTACACAGTAAATCAGATATGGGCTTTTAACATAGCTCTTATCTGGGGTCTACTGGCAAGATTATGCATATATTCATAAAATATAAACTACAGTAATATTTTATTCATTTTTTTATTTTATTTATCATTTTGTTGACAGGGTTATTCCCACTATGCTAATAGGCTATTTTCAGGGGAGACTCAAGTTGATATTTATACTACTAGGGAATTTTGAACAGGGCATTAGAAAACTTCCCCTACTCTTTTTAACAGGTGACATGGGATCTTTTACATCCACCTGAGCTACCATCAACACAAGCACAACATTTTTTTTAAATCTCTTTAATAGTATATTATTTTGCAGATAATCTTGTTTAATGCTTAAAATCCCATATAATCAAAAGTACTTCTGTTTGTTTATCCTTTCTTTTCTCAGTTCCTCTTTTGTGTGTGTATGTGTTTGTGTCTATATGTGTGTGACTGTGTGTCAGTGTGACTGTGTGTGTGTGTGTGTGTGTGTGTGTGTGTGTGTGTGTGTGTGTGTGTGTGTGTGTGTGTGTGTGTGAGACTGTGTGTGTCTGTATCTGTATGTGTGTGTCTATGTATCAGTGTGTGTGTGTGTGTGTGTGTGTGTGTGTGTGTGTGTCTGTGTGTCTGTGTGTGTGTGTGTGTGTGTGTGTGTGTGTGTGTGTGTGTGTGTGTGTGTGTGTGTGTGTGTGTGTGTGTGCTAGAGAGGTTTAGTATGGTGGGATGGGCTGCTCCAGGTAATTAATAACACTAATCTTAACTTGTTCCAAACACAAACATAGATCAAAACATATATAGACAGAAGGGAGACACAGTGGCTTGCACATTAAAACTATCAGAATCTGAATCACATTTATTGGCCACATATGCATGCCTACAAGGAATTTGACTGCAGTTTCAGTGACTCTTCAAGTATGAATTACATAAAAGACATACATACAACTATTAAGAACAAGACAAAAAAGTAAATATACATATACATATACATACAAGGTGCAAATTGCAATTCAGTGCAAGAAATACTGAAGTAAACTCTGAAAGACGCAAGTATTAACAATATGTAAACAGTACTGCAGAATCCTTGGAAGTTCGGGAAAAAGAATACCCCAACCTAATAAGAGTTAACCATTTATGAACTTGATGGCCTGTGGAAAAAAACTGTTCTTATATCTGCTTGTTTTGGTGAGTATTAATCTATAACGCCTGGCTGATGGTTTCAGTTCAAAAAGATGGTGGCCTGGATGTGAAGGGTCAGTGATGATCTTCCCTGCCCTTTTCATGACTGTGGAATAGTACACGTCCTGTAAGGAGGGCAAACTAGCACCAGTGATATTTTTGGCAAACCTGACTATTCAATGTAACCTATTTTTGTCATGATTAGACAGAGTTCCAAACCACACTGTTATGGATGAGCTGAGAACAGACTCAATGACTGCTGTATAGAACTGAATCAACAGTTCCTGTAGGAGGTTGAACTTCCTCAGCTGGTGCAGAAAGTACATTCGCTGTTGTGCCTTTTTTATGATGGACCTTACATTGGTCCCCCACTTCAAGTCCCGGGAGATTATAGATCCCAAAAATTTGAAAGATTTTGCAATTGACACGGCAGTATTAAATATAAAGAGGGGGGATAATATTGCAGTACCACTCCTAAACTCCACTGTCATCTCCACAGTTATAACAGTGTTCCATTCCAGATTGTTCTGACTACACCAAAGGGCCAGCTGCTCATCCTCCCATCTGTATGCAGATTCATCACCATTCCTGATGAGCCTAATGATACTTGTATTATCTGCATATTTAATAAGTGACAGAGGGGTCCTTAGAGGTGCAGTCATTAGTGTAGAGGGAGGATAGCAGTGGGGAGTGCACACATCCCTGGGGGGCATCTGTAGTGATCGTGCGATAGCTAGATGTAATTTCCCCAGTTTCACCTACTGTTTCCTATTGGTTAGAAAATTGTGATCCTTTGACAGGTGGAAGCAGGAACAGAAAGCTGGGAGAGTTTCAAGTGAAGAAGTTCTGGAATTATTGTATTAAATGCAGAACTGAAGTCCACAAACAAAATCGTTGCATATGTCCCTAGATTGTCAAAATGTTTCAGGATATAGTGCAGGTCCATATTAACTCCATCATCTACTGACCAGTTCTCTTGATATGCAAACTGAATGAGGTCCAATGAGAGAGCTGCAATATCCTTCAAGTGAGCTATCACCAGCCTCTCAAAAGTCTTCATGACCACTGATGTCAAAGCAACAGGCCTGTAGCCATTCATTTTGGTTATGCTGGATTTTTTTAGGCACTTGAATGATTGTGGCTTGTTTGAAAATAAGGGAACTTCACACAGCTCTAAAGATTTATTAAAAATCCCAGTAAAAACAGAGGCTAGTTGATCAGCACATGTTTTTAAACAGGGCGGTGAAACCCCATCTGGCCCAGCTGCTTTCTTAATATGCTGTCTTTTAAAAACATTATGCACATCCTCCTCAGAGATAATTAATGCAGACTGAATGTGAGAATGTGTGGAAGAGAGAGTTGTATAACTTTGAACACTGGCAGAGCTGGTAAGAATGTCATTTGCAGCCTCAGGCTTATCAAACCTAAAGTAAAAAGCGTTCAAGTCATCATCCAGCTGGTAATTAGCTGCAGTGTAGGGGGATGGTTTCCTGTAGTTTGTAATGTTTTGTAGACCTTTGCACACTGATGCAGGATCATTGGCTAAAAAAATGTTTTTTCAGCTTTCAGGATAGTTCTTTTTAGCCAATTTGATTTATTTTGTCAGTGTGTTCCTTGCCTGTCTAAAAAGTGTTCTATCCACACTTCTATAGGCATCTTTCTTGGCTTGACGAAGCTGCTTAAGTTTAGCAGTAAACTGGGGTTTGTTGTTCATAGGTTCATAGATTAATACTAGGCTAACTGCCCTTGTGGGCCATTTGTAAGCCTAGTCAATTACCCCATGTGAGAATCAAACCCTGTATCTTGTGTTTGTAAGGTAAACACCTTAACCCATATACCATCCTCCCTCCTGTTGTTAAATTTTAACCAAGTCTTCATGGAGACACACATATCTTCACAGAAGCTGACATAAGATGTTACTGTGTCTGCCAGTTCATGCAAGTTAGCAGCACAATCTTCAAAGACACTCCAATCTATATAATCAGAGCAGGCTTGCAGTTTCAGCTTTGCCTTAATAGTCATATGAAATATCAAATATGAAATAGTCAGATATGAAATGCATGAATAGATTATTGTCTATTACACAGTGTAGTAGTACTGTTTAACAGAGAAAAATCTGTACAACACTGGACTGATAAAATGTGCATGCAGGAAGGGTTCAGATCAGCAGCTAAGTATTCGGTGTTACAATAAGAGGATGTTTTGGTCTGAAGTGATCGGGTTAGTATAGTACAGATATGTGATATTACCTTTGTTAAAGCTTTTACATTTTGATTTGTTAGGAAGATATTCTTTTAATTCTTTCCTGAATGTGGGGAAGGCAAGGGTGTCACTTACCAGGGATAGATTCCTAAATTGTTTCACCCATGATGGAGGAAGGATGTTCTTTCTCCTTAATTTGGTATATCGGGGGGTAAGAAGGATGGAAGTGAAAAGGGGTCAGATGTACGGCGGTTTTGCCTTTCTATGACTCTGCTAGCTAAAAAGTAGGTGAATTTCATACTGATAAGTTTAAAGGTCATACAAACATGAACAGTGATTCTTTGTGGGGCAGGTAGTCACTTCATTTTGACAACAGTATTGCAGTGGTGTTTTGTCCTGTGGGAGAAAGTTATAAGTCTGTAGATGTTGTTTGAGAGGGACTGAGTAGAGTTAGCTTCTTTTCTAAAGTGTTGGCAATTAAGGGGAGGGCATTTTCTAGTTGGGGAGGAATAGAGTGCTAGACTTTTCTAGCCCAGTATAGAATTCTGTTCATATAGTCTATGGCTACTTGAATGTGATGATCAAAGTCAAGAAAGGGGACTGACCAAACCCCTAGATACTCTAGAGATGGACGTTTTCTACTGTTGGGGGATTTTTTTTTTTTTTAGTCTTTGGGGTGTTCTGAACTTCATAAATTTAGTTTTGACTAAGTTTTCACTTTAATAGTGTTTAGTATTTTTTTCTCAATTTGAATGTATTACAGTTTAGACGTGAAGATTTGTAATGAATATTTACTGAAAATCTTATACATAGAATACTGTCTTAACTGGCCAAATGTTGCCATACACAGTATAGAAAAAAAGTCATAAAAATACATTTCTTACACAGGTTGAAACTTCAAACATTATTCCCATTGGTAAGTTTACGTTAAAAGGAACTGGAACATTTTTAACACAGATGAGGTTATTTTCAAAACTTTATGTACTAAACCCTCATTTGTGTTCAAAATAGGATATAACTTAAAATTTATTTTTGAACACTCATACCATGGCCCACCCCCATCATAATGACAATAGGTATTAGGAAATGTGGTGCATGTCACCAATGCACTTACATTCTAGACAAGACGCTACTCTTGGTTGGTAACCCACCAATGAAAGTTAGGTTGGCATATGGGAATCGTTTAACTAAGGGACTTACATATATTTCCATCTGTCAAATTTGTTTTAGTTTCTATATTTGTAAAACTGAAAGTCAATCTGGTAAGAGCATTTAAGAGCATATTTATGCAATCAACAAAATTAATATGAATAATGCACTGTGTAGACATGCTCAAAGTTGTGAGGGATTTACTAAGTTTTTGTTTGCTATTGTATAAACAATACCTTATGATGTTAGAGGGGAAGCTGGGAGACTAAATTAGAGATGAGAGAACTGTTTTGGCAGCTTAAACTTGATGCTGCAAAAAGACAAGGTGTGATGACCATGCCCTGGCCCAGCAATCAAGGAGCCTCAGTCCTCACCACTAACACCAGGGAGGTCGTCTCCTAGAAGAGAAAAGGATAACTAATACACACAGTAAAGTACAATTTCCCTTAAGTGCACACAGAGATCACAGTCAGTCTGGGGCTGGTTGCTTCCTTGCTTACCAGGTCCCCAATAAGACTCCCCACTGGCACAGCTATAGGGTCCAGGTCTCAGCCTAACTGAGCAAGCTAAAACCTCCAGTACCCTCTCTGTCCAACAAGTACTTTGTGTCCCTGCCAAGTAGCTGACACAACACACACACACTTTGAGATAAGTATTTATACAACTTCACAGACACTCCTGGGAAAGGCTGACACAGATTCTCCAGCTGTGCCCCTTTACCCAGACTATACGGTAGTAATTACTACCGCCACCCAGTTAATAATATCAGTTACTAAAAGGCCCTTAAAAGGGTGTCCAATTATTACTGTGCAATATTATTATCCAATGGTAGTATGACTAACAGTCAAGGCTTACTTTAGAGTGGCCTATTACAATAACCTCTATAAATATGTAATGTACTCTAGAGCTTATCTCTACACAAATCAGCCACAGGTAGAAGGGTTTAAAAATATTTAATAATAAATAATTAAATCACAAGTCAAAACTACTACACCACAGAGATATCTAAGAGTTCAGAGATCACACAGAAACTTAAAATAATACAGTAGGACAGGTCTGATTTCAAAGAAAAATACCTAATTAATCTTTATTAGCTTTGACTATTCCTACAAGAAATCACAGTGCTAAGACTTACATGTGAGCACAAGGCAGAGTGCTAAGTGCATATCCAAGATCAAAATGCTCTTTTAGTCTCTTGTGATAAATAGTATTTAAACATTACTAACAAACATGTCTCTAAGGCCCTCCCAAAATTACATCATTTTTGACACTTAGATTTTCCCAGTATTCATATTGCATCATCTTAACACCTGGTCTGAGTTCTCAGGCCACAAACTCATTATTTAGCAATCTAACACCTCCTCAGAAACTTACAACAATACAAGACATTTCACATGTATATGCTAGCAGAAACCAGAGCAATAAGGCACCTTCCACATCTAAATTCTAGTCATAAACTTTAGCCTTAAAACAATGGGCATAAAACCTTCATCCAGCCTCAGTGGAGCCAAATTCTAACATGAAAGGGATTCATAAGATATTTTCAAATTAAAAAGACACATTTGAAATACTTGGCTTGGTTTTCCTTACAGCAGATGGTAATGTTGCAACAATCTTGAAGTTCACATTTTACAGTGTTTTCTTACTTTTCTTACATTTAAAAACGCAAGCCTGTATTTTACATTTATTTATATAGTTGATAGAATTATGTATCAAATTCTATTTAACTAGGCTGGCAGCCTTCCATCTCTCTCCAGACGTCACATCTACCCCCCCCCCCCGGGGAACTCAAGCAAGTTTTTCAAGTGCCCCTTGAGAAATGTCACTTGAGAGTGTCAGGTCTATGTGGGTGTACCTCACCCCATTCCCTGTCTTAAGAGCCCATCTGCATTGGCACTGCTACTCGCACTGTGGTGCTGCACTGACATATCATATGCTTGCAACCCCAGACTCCATCTTAGCAACTTGGCATTTTGCTGACTGGCTCTGTTTAACCATGTTAGAGGGTTGTGATCTGTCATCACAGTGAATTTTCTTCCATACAAATAAGGCTAAAGATTTTGTAATGCCCACACTATGGCATTTTCTACTGCTGCATAGCATTCCTCCCTGGGTTGGAGCCTACAACTGAGATAAACCACTGGGTGCTCTTCTCCCTCTGAAGAAATCTGGCTAAGTACAGCCCCCACCCCATAGTTTGAAGCATCTACCTGCACAACAAAGTCTTTGCTGTAATCTGGATTGGCTAACACAGGGGTCCTCCCAAAGCTTCCTTAAGCTTCTGAAATGCTTGTTCACATGCTGTGGTCCACAGTACCTTATCTGGCTTGTTCTTCCTTGTCAGGTCTGTGAGGGGAGCAGCTATGGTACTATAATTGGGAACAAACTTTCTGTAGTACCCTGCTGTCCCTAAGAATGCCCTTACCTGCTTTTTGGTAACAGGTGCAAGCCATGCCTGAATAGCTTCCACTTTGGCAGGTTCTGGCTTTATCTTACCACTCCCCACTCTATGTCCTAGGTAGGAGACCTCCGCCATACCCACCTGACATTTGCTTGGCTTAATGGTCAACCATGCCCTCTGTAGTCTGCCCAGCACCTCCCTGACATGCTGAAGGTGCTCTTGCCAGGAATGGCTGTAGATGGCAATATCATCCATGTAAGCAAGGGCAAACCCTCCTGCTAAGATATGATCTACCAGCCTCTGGACAGTCGCTGGGGCATTCTTCATCCCAAAGGGCATCTTTGTGAACTTATAAAAGCCAAAAGGAGTCACAAAGGCTGACTTCTCTCTAGCACTGGGAGTCAAAGGCACCTGCCAGTAACCCTTGGTAAGATCAATGGTTGTAAGATACTTAGCCCCACCCAGATGCTCTGGGGCCTCATCTGTCCAAGGCATGGGGTAAGCATCTGACTCTGTGTGACTATTTAATTTCCTGTAATCCACACAGAACCTGGTGCTGCCATCCTTCTTTGTCACCAACACCACTGGTGAGGCCCAGGAACTGTTGGACTCTTGAATCACCCCTAGTTCCAACATCTCCTGTACCTCCTCCCTCAGAGTCTGACTCTCTCAGGCATCCTATAAGGGGCCTGCCTAATAGGCCTTTGGGGTCCTGTACCCACCTGGTGCTACACCAGGTGGGTGCTCCCTGGTTTCCCGGTGAATATGTCCCCAAATTCCTGCAACACTGCTTGGATTTCTCAAACCTGGGTAGGAGATAGCTGCTGGGACATTGCTACCCCTTCCACCGAGGCGTCAGCCCAAGCCTCACTGAGGAGATCAGTCCCCAGATCTCCCTCAGACTCCTCCTGCAATCCACTGCAAATGCTCAGCACAAGGGCCTCCCTGTCATGGTAAGGTTTCATCATGTTAACATGCTACAATTTGTGCCCCTGCCGTCTGCCTAGCACTTCTACCATATAGTTAACATAACATATCTTTCTTACCACCTTGTAGGGTCCCTCCCAAGCTGCTTGCAACTTGTTGTGTCTGACAGGAATGAGAACCTTCACCTGCTGCCCTACACCATACTCTCTAGCTCGAGCATTCCTGTCATACCACACCTTTTTCTGTTGTTGGGCTTCTGCCAGGTTCTCCTGGGCCAGGCCCATGAGTTCCCTGAGCCTTGTCCTGAGGTTCAGGACATATGCCACAACAGACTCCTTGTGAGTCTCACACTTACCTTCCCACTCATTTCAAATTAAATCTAGAAGTCTCCTCGCCCTATGCCCATACAGCAACTCAAAGGGTGAACAACTTGTGGATTCCTGGGGAACCTCTCTTTAAGCAAACAACAGATGGGACAAATATTTGTCCCACTCCCTCTTAAACTGATCTGCAAATGCCCGTAGCATGGACTTGATTGTAGATTTTAACCTCTCAACAAGACCATTAGTCTGGTAATGGTAGGGGGTGGTCTTCATGTGCTTCACCCCACAGGACTTCCACAGACATGCCAGCAGGTCTGACATAAAATTGGCACCTCTGTCAGACAGTATTTCCTTTAGGAAACCTACCCTGCTGAAAATTCCTAGCAAAGCATTTGCCACCTTCTCTGCCTCAATGGAGGACAAAGCCACTGCCTCAGGTTATCATGTAGCATAATCTACAATCATTAGGATATACTTTTTCCCTGTGGAACTTGGGGTACTCAGAGTCACAATATCCATAGCTACCCTCTGAAATGGCTCCTTAATCACAGGCAAAGACATCAAAGGAGCTCTCACCTTGTCTCCTGCCTTGCCTACCTTTTGGCACTGCTCACAGGTCCTGCAGTATCTTGTTACATCTCTGGAAATTCCAGGCCAATAGACGTTTTGCATAATATGCCTCTTTGTATGTTTTATGCCCATATGTCTTGCAAAGGGAATATCATGGGCTATGGCTAGAAGTGCCAGACAGTAAGCTCTAGGCACTACCAACTGCTGTACTCTCTCACCTTCTAGCCCTCCCTCAGGGGTCCACTCTCTGTACAGTAACCCTTTGTTCGAGTATACAGATTCCCCCTTCCCTTGAGAATCAGATGCCTCCCTAGCTACCTGCCTCAGGCCTTGCAATGTAGGGTCTGAGAGCTGAGCCTGTCTCAAGTCTCTCCTTGTAACCCTTCCCAGCTCCCCTTCCACAGGAAGTTAGGCATCCTCTGACAGCGGTGCCTCACTGTCAGCCTGGGTACTACTACTCAACTCTACCTTTGCAGTTACCCTGCTCAAGGGAACATCAGTACCCAGAAGCAGCTGTGGCTCACATTCAGTCTCACTGCTACAGCGTAGCTCACTCCCTGAAGTAACCACCTCAGCAGTCCTGGCTGCAAGTATGCAGTCTCTCTGGGTCTCCCCCAGGCTACCAGACTCACATGCTTGTCTCCTAGCCTCACTGCATGTAACTGCATAAATACATAGTACTGCCTCATCCAAATCTGTCCCTCTCAGGACATCTGCAGGATGGTAGTTCCATACCCCTGTTGTCTCAAGACAACCTACTATTGGCATTTTGTCTTTACCACTTACTGGCTCCCTCACCTTTGGTTCCCCACCTTGCCTCCGTGGACATCTGTATGCCACATGGCCCCACTGGTTGCATTCAAAACATTTACCCCTAGCTCCTGGACATGTACCTGGACTAGTGGCTTCCCCTGCTACTGGCGGATTCTGTTGGGGCAGTCTGTGCTGCCCACCATGGGTTCCTTTAGTTCCATGAGCAGTACTGGGGGTCCCTTTCCTGTGCAGGGCTGCCCTTCTTGCTAGGTATAGGTCTCCATTCTTCCCCAACTCCTCTGAAGTAGCACACTGTTTATCAGCTTACCAGATCCTCATGTCCTCAGGCAAAGTGCTAAGGGCTTGTTCCCTTACCAAAAGGTCTGCCAGTGCTTCAAAAAAGGTGACCTGACATCCACTCACCCAGCTATGAAAATAAGTGCTCAGTTCAGCAACATATTCACATACATTTTCATTTGCCTTGCATTTATGCTCACAAAACTTTTTCCTGTACATTTCAGGTGTTAGCTTAAAACATTCTAATAAATATCTTTTTACTGCAGTATAATCAAAACAGTCAGCGTCATGCATTTGTGCTAAAGAAGTTACATCTTTACCATGGAGTAAGGGGGTCAGGAACCATACCCAGAGCCCTTGGTCAACTTCATACTGTTTACATACCTGCTCAAACAAAAATTATCCCCCTCTATAAACTTTGGAAGAAATTTACTGACCTTTTGTGCTTCTGGGGTCCGGTTACTCCCTTCTCCATCACCTCCATGACTCTGGAAAAGAGTCAGCATTTCCCTCTCATGCCTCCTCTGCCATTCATTTTCCTCAGCTTGTAGACTGCTCATTTTCTCGGCTGCTTCTAGTTCCATACACCTGGCCTCCAACTCAAGTCTCTTTAGCTCTAGCTGGATTTTTAAGTCCACTGCAGAAAGGTTGAGCTGTCCATTCTCCGAGGATATTGTATCTCCACTGTCAGTCTGATTGTCCTCCAGGCTACTGTTCTCTGATGCAGAAGGCTGCAATCAGGTCTGCTTTAGACAGGTTTCCATGCACCAGTCCCGTAGTCTGGCACATCTCGGCCAGCTGGCTCCTTGTCAGCTTTCCATACTCTTCTGCTGATATGCTGCCTGCTCACCCTGACTAACACTACGCTATCAAAAGAAATAAAACAATTGTGATCTGAACTCTGAGTATACAATGTGTGCCTGTTTTAGAGTACAAAACACTTTTAGAGATCACTGTACATAAACTACAGGAATTTGCTCTACCCACACTACTACAAGCCAATTAGTATGTGAAGTAGATTCCACCACAGCCAAACACTTGTGATGACCGTGCCGTGGCCCAGCAATCAAGGAGACTCAATCCTCACCGCTAACTCCATGAAGGTCATCTCCTAGAAGAGGAAAGGATAATTAATACACACAGTAAAGTACAATTTCCCTTAAGTGCACACAGAGATCACAGTCAGGCTGGGGCTGGTTGCTCTCTTGCTCACCAGATCCCCTATAAGACTCCTCACTGGCACAGCTATAGGGTCCAGGTCTCAGCCTAACTGGGCAAGCTAAAGCCTCCAGTATCCTCTCTGTCCAACCAGTGCTTTGTGTCCCTGCCAAGTAGCTGACACAACACACACACACACACTTTGAGATAAGTATTTACACAACTTCACAGACACTCCTGGGAAAGGCTGACACAGATTCTCCATCTGTGCCACTTTACCCAGACTATACGGTAGTAATTACTGCCACCACCCAGTTAATAATATCAGCTACTAAAAGGCCCTTAAAAGGGTTTCCAATTATTACTGTGCAATATTATTATCCAATGGTAGTATGACTAACAGTCAAGGCTTACTTTAGAGTGGCCTATTACAATAACCTCTATAAATATGTAATGTACTCTAGAGCTTATCTCTACACAAATCAGCCACAGGTAGAAGGGTTTAAAAATATTTAATAATAAATAATTAAAACACAAGACAAAACTACTATACCACAGAGATATCTAAGAGTTCAGAGATCACACAGAAACTTAAAATAATACAGTAGGACAGGTCTGATTTCAAAGAAAGATACCTAATTAATCTTTACTAGCTTTAGCTATTCCTACAAGAAATCACAGTGCTAAGACTTACATGTGAGCACAAGGCAGAGTGCTGTTAAGTGCATATCCAACATCAAAATGCTCTTTTAGTCTCTTGTGATAAATAGTATTTAAACATTACTAACAAACCTGTCTCTAAGGCCTTCCCAAAATTACATCATTTTTGACACTTAGGTTTTCCCAGTATTCATATTGCATCATCTTAACACCTGGTCTGAGTTCTCAGGCCACAAACTTAGCAATTTAACACCTCCTCAGAAACTTACAACAATACAAGACATTTCACATGTATATGCTTGCAGAAACCAGAGCAATAAGGCACCCTCCACATCTAAATTCTAGTCATAAACTTTAGCCTTAAAACAATGGGCATAAAACCTTCATCCAGCCGCAGGGGAGCCGAATTCTAACATGAAAGGGATTCATAAGATATTTTCAACTTAAAAGGACACATTTGAAATACTTGGCTTGGTTTTCCTTACAGCAGATGGCAATGTTGCAACAATCTTGAAGTTCACATTTTAGAGTGTTTTCTTACCTTTAAAAACACAAGCCTGTATTTTACATTTATTTATACAGTTGATAGAATTATGTATCAAATTCTTTTTGACTAGGCTGGCAGCCTTCGCCCATCTCTCCCCAATCGTCACACAAGGGTTTCAATGAACATATATCAATAGTACCTATGTTAAAACTTAGTGCTGCTCAACTACAATCAAATTTTAAAAACTTTCACCAAGTGCATTTTTTTGTAATTTTTTTTATACGTCTAAGTAGTATTTTTTTAACTATAATTTGTTTATTACATAACTGTTCACTTATATTTTGCTTATCAGACATTTTAACATTTTATGGACTTATTTTAATTTTCTACCATCACTTCACAACTATGCTATTTTCCCATGCTGTGTTTTTAGATACTTTTATATATTTTCATTTTTTTATATTATTATATACTGTTTATTTGATTCTACACTTATGTGATTCAGATTTTGAAGTTCTATTTTACTTTTATTCCTATTGCATTTATTTATTGAGCACCTTGCACTTTAAGAAACAACAAGGATCATTTTTTTACTATTTGAATATGAACATGTGACTCTTAGAGTTTTCTTACATGTGTGCACTTCTTGACTCAAACAGTTCTGATGAAGTCCTATAGTTAATGGATGAAAGCACTCAACCATTTTATTGTTTTTAATATTAAAATGGATTTTATTTACCCCTTTAATTCTGCCTGGTGGTCATTCACAGCATTGCTTTATGGCTTGTTCATTGAAGTAACTCATTGGAGAATTTTATATTGGATAAATAAATTGAGCTCTGTTCCAGCCGATGAGTTGTTGTGCCGTCCTGTACTACATCTTTGTGGAATTACGTTGTTGGGTTTGCTGATTAAATTGTTCCTAAGGAAGGTAACTTTTGAGCTTTTTTTTTGAACATTTACTCTTTTGCCTCTTTTAGGAAGCAGAGCACTATGTGGACTGTTTTGTCTTATGGTTTAATAATAACAAAATGGAACAAAGACTTATTAGACTTACAAACAAAAATCTATTAGTTAAAATTGGATATTCAGAAAGGGAAAAACACTTAACAAGTGAGCTTGATGAAATAAAGAAACAATACCTAGAGATGCTTCATCGCAGGACAATGCTCACTCTGGAGAGAATTAAATTATATACTACTCAATAAAACCTAGAAATCAAAAAAGAATAGCAAATAGAACTAAAAAATAATAAAAGCAAATCAAATAAAGGAAATTCATATTTCAGACACTAAGAAGAAAGTATCATACTTAGAGGGATACTAGAAAATTTTAATTATATTTTCATAAACTAAATGCGTAAAGTGAAAAAATAGAACCACAAAATATATTAAAAGCCTTTTTTAGGATGCATATCAAAACTAAATTATTAGATGATCCTATAAAGTTAATAGCTAAACAAATCACAATGACTAAACTTAAATCCCAAATTAATAAAGTAAAGGTAAATAAAGATCCTGGTATAGATAATATAATACCAGAAATTTTCAAATTACTAACTAAGGATGCACTAACACTACTATTAAAAGTGCTCACTTTAGTAAACGATGGCAAGAACATTCCTCCTTCATGGAAATACACAGTAATAACTCCAATTCTGAAGCCAGATAAAAATGCAAGTGAATGTACATCATATAGGCCAATACCTTTAACAAATGTAGATTACAAAATGTTCATGGCAATACATGCAGCCAGAATTAAAAAAGCTACTTCCATTACTAACTGACAAAGATCAAACTGGCTTTATAAAAGACAGAAATACTTATGATAATATAAATAGAATCTTAACTTTAATTGATTATATTAATCTTACAAAGAATAATATAACTATGGTAACCCTAGACATAAATAATGCCTTTGATTCAGTTCACTGGAGTTATTTATGGCTGGTTTTAGAAGAATATGGATTCTCACAAAAAATTACACTACTAATTAAATATCTTTATGAAAAATCCTTAGCGTGCATAAAGATAGATTCATGCTTTTCTAAGCCTATCAAAATCACTAAATGCACAGAATAGGGATGCTCCTTGTCTCCTTTAGTGTTTGCTATGGTCATAGACCCATTCACAAATAGTATTAGGATGAATGAAAATATTAATGGCATACAACTAGATGGTCTAGAAATGAAGACACAACTGTTTGCAGATGATATTTTGTTAACCTCAAATGGTAATGATAACTCACTGAAAGCTTTATTAAACTCAATTGAGCAGTTTCAGAGGCTCTTGTGTCTTACATTTAATGAAAACAAGACATGAATTTTACTTATAATCTCTAACAAGAAAGTTTTAGACAAATAATGCTTCAAATATTTAGCAGCTGACAATAAAATTAATTATCTAGGGGTTGCAATAGCAAACGACCTAGACAAAACAATCTCAATAAATTACACTAATATATTAAATCAAATTAAATATCTCATACAGAAATGGAATATATTCTTTTCTCATTGAAAACAGACTTCATATAGTTAAAATGATTATTTTTCCAAAATTATTGTATTATATACAAGCCCCCCTCCACAAGTCTTATATAAAACAATTGAATAGATTAATGCTAAACGTCTTATGGCATCATAATAAACCTAGAATAGCAATTAATTATCATTTAAATGATTGGGAAATAGGAGGAATTAGTATTGACATCTATCATAAAGACAATGTCATTATGGATAATCACATCTTACACAGCCAAATGGAAACAAATGCATGAAAGAATATGGTCAAAAGCAGGTCTTACATTGTCACCACAATCTACAGAAATACTATTGAATAATTTTCTTTGGATGATGAGAGAATACATAACAAAAAATAAACATAAACATATAAGTTCTAAGTTCATAACTGCAAAATAAATGCATTTAAAAAACTTTTGAATAAAAACCCAGACATAATAGCTTGGTCATTCTTATTGCACCCTATTGCATATACATTGGACAATACCAATACTTTTGCTAGACACATAATCAAAACTTTTTTAAAAAAAAATGAATTGATTTACTGGCACCAATTGTTAGAAGCTGGGAAAGTTCTAACATTGGAACAAGTAACAAGTAAATTCAACCTAGACTTTAATTTGTGGCTAATACTTCAAGATACAAGACAATATATTATAAGCAGATTAGAACCAATACAGATAATTGAACAAATTATGCCTAAACTTATAGAATATATGATCCTTTTTATAACACAACCTGCTTAAGGAAAAGGTCACTTGTCCAATATAGGTACAATAATTTTAAAAAAATTATATCATAAAGAAAATTTTGGGACTATTATAAAACTATCAATAACAAATTCCCTACTCACCCTGATAAAAAGTTAATACTTGCCTCTGCATTGCAAATAGCTCTTTCTTTACAATGGAAAATATTCATATGGAAATTTATTCATAGATCTTATCTAACCCACACAAAATGGAATTAATGTTTAATCAAGATATTGGATGCTGGAGGCGTGAAATAAAATTGAAAGCAGATTAACAACATTTGTTCTATGACTCAACTGCTTAAAACATATTGGGAGGAAATAATTTATTACAAACAGTCTTTAATGATAAATTTCAGTTGTCTAAATCGTAGATTTTATTTAATGCTCCTGTGTGCCTCAACGTGTTTCTATAACAAAAATCTCACTCGTATGGACATTGTTAGCCATTGCACTTAAAAGCATAACAACAAATTGGAAAAGTGAGACTTCTCCTACATTTAAAGAATACAGAAGCAGCATTGTATTATATATATCTTGAATGGAACTAAACACTATCATAAGAAGAACAGAAAGTATAACATCTTATTACATCTCATGGCAAAAAGTGATTGAAATACTGGAGAAAAGACTGTAATAATTCATGAGATTAATCTTGATTGCAAAGATGTAAATCATGCTTGTTAATCTAGACACCCGGATAAATAGTTTTGTTTTGTTGTTTTATTATGTTTGATAAAGTCATTTGCTGTTAACCTGTATAAATATGTGTAAATATTATATATAAATGGAATAATATATATTTTTGAAAATTCAATAAAAATATTTGAGGAAAGAAGTAAGATGGTATACAAAACAAAAATTTCAGAAAGAGTGAAAAGCCACAGATTAAAGGGACACCACCACTCTGCCTTTCTGGAGACACTGGAAAACATGAAGGTCCTACTGAACACCCTGATATTGGGTGATTTCAATTACTCTACCATTAATTGGGAAAACTACTTGAGTACAAACTCCCAGGCTTAGTGCTTCTTGGAATTTATCATCTCAAATGCCCTGGATCAGCAGGGAATTTTCCCTACCAGAGGTGAAAACATATTGGGCCTGGTCATCACCAACATGGGCGACAGGTGCTCCGCACCGGAGGTCAACCTGTCACTGGTTAGATCAGACCATAAATTAATCACTCTGGATGTCCACACCCCACTACCACCCCCAACCAAGGAAACCACAGTGAAAAACTTTTCTAAAGCAAACTTCACCTTACTTAAGACAGAGGTGGTAAGTTTTACAGCTCCCATGCTAAAGGATAATGCTGCCCAAGATGCAGAATCCTTTACAAATGCACTCTATGAGCACCTATAAGGATGCATGGACCGTGCCATCCCTAGCAAAACCAAGACTCACTCTCCAAAGAGAAGGAAATCAATCTGGTGGACCCCTGCCATAAACAGCTTATACAATAAAAGGAGAAAACTAGTTCAGAAAAAAAGAAAATCCCAAGAAGGAAAGACATCCCTGATCAGTATCAGTAAGAAACTAAGGTCCCTCATAAAATCATCCAGGGCTAACTTTGAAAGAAAAATAGCGAAGGATTTGAAAGATAACCACAAAGCCTTCTTTAGCTATGTTGATAATCTAAGTGGCAACTCACAGATATGCTCTGAGCTAGTGCAAAATAGCACAAAATATACTTAACCTACTGATATTGCCAACATCCTGGCAGATAGATTCAGTGCAAGCTTCACCTCCCCCACCTCCAAAAGGGCCCACAACAATACCAGAAAAGTATAGTATCCCAGAAATCACAGACACACAGGTGAAAACAGCGCTTTCAAAAGCCAAAAACACAGCGTCAATGGGGTCAGATGGTGTCCCAGGATGCGTCTTGCACGAACTACAGAATGAACTAACCCCCCACCTAAACACACTGTTCAACCTCAGCCTCTCCACAGGCTACGTACCCATAGAATGGCGCACAGCAACGGGTATTCCGCTCCACAAAGGAGGGGCCACAACTGACCCTGGTAACTATTGCCCCATAAGCCTGACTAGCCTGGTCTGCAAGGCTATGGAGCGCATCATCATGGAACTCATTAACAAAGAAATTGGGAACCTCCAAACACTTGACCCGACCCAGTTCGGCTTTGTTAAGGGCAGATCATGCTTACTAAACCTGGTTGACTTCTTTCAGACAGTCACCAAGGCCATAGATGAGGGAAAGGTGGTTCACACAGCCTACCTTGACCTCGCCAAAGAGTTCAACACCATTCCTCATGCAGGTATTATAGAAAAACTCACCAGCGTGAACATAAACCCCTACATCACAAGATGGGTTGCCAACTGGCTTACAGACAGAACTCACGTGGTAGGAATAGCAGGCTCCAGGTCCGACTGTAACCCAGTCACAAGTGGTGTCCCACAAGGCTTGGTTCTGGGACCCCTACTGTTCGGCTTATACTTTTCAGAAGTATAGACAAACACAGGAGGACTATGGTTAACCAAGTTTGCAGATGACTGCAAACTGGGAGCCATAATTGACTCTCCGGCTGACACGGACATCCTCCAAAAAGGCCTTACTGAGACAGACACCTGGTGTCAAAGTCATGGCCTCAAACCTAATTCCAAAAAATGCATAGTCATCCCATTTGGGAAAAACAAAACACCCACGAAATACCACATAGGTGGCAGCCCCCTTAATACAGAAGAGGTAATAAGAGATCTGGGGACCCAGGTAGATAGTAATCTCTCCTTTGACAATCATATTGCCAAAGTAGTTAGGAAATCCTTCTGTGTGGCCCATCTAATTATTAAAGGGTTCATATCTAGAAATAAAGAGGTTATAGTGCCCCTCTACTCGTCACTCATCAGACCCATCATAGAGTACAATGCCCCATTTGGGATGTACCTCACAAGACACTTCCAACAGCTGGAAAGACCACAAAAGTTCCTCACCAATAGGATTACTGGCCTCAAACATATGTCCTATGCAGACCAACTGAAAAAACTCCAGCTGTACTCAGTGGCATATCGCTTACTCAGAGGTGATCTCTGCCTGACTTACAAAGCCATGTCCAACTCAGAATTGATGGACATGCTCAACCTAAAGAAATCCAAGTCACTGTGAGCCACGCGCTCTAGTGAGCTAAACCTCGCCACAACAATAAACAGAACATGCAGGAGGGATAGATTCCTGTCACAGAGACTCTCCATGCTTTGGAACAAAATTCCTGTCTACATTAGGCAGAGCCCCTCAGTAACACTCTTCAAGAGAAACCTTGACGAGTGGATGGGTAACAGAAAATACACCCCTGGGATCACTTCATTGGCTCTGCTTGACAGAGGCTCAGTTAATTAATCAATGGGGTGGCGAAAGCCGACACACTCTGGCGAGGCTTATAAATGCCCTCGGGCAGATAGCCTAGTACCTACCTATGAACCTATGAGCCTATAAATGGTCCTCACCTACTGTCATGTTCTCTAATTGAACATTATTAGTTTCCTTTCAAAGACATGCAAAACTGTTTAGAATAAAATTTGCTATAATGTTTGGAAAGTTTAAAATTCTGAAATGTGTTTTTTCATACCCAATTATTTCAAATCAGGGTAGTTGATTAGATCTTCATCTAAAATAGTTAGGAATCCTCTTTTGACTTTGTGTAAGCAAAGAGAGTCCTATATGTTTCTGTTGCCCCCCCATATGATTAGGCATTCTGTTCTAGCTTTGTGTAAGCTGTAACCTTCCATATTTTTGACAACCTCTTTTCTGACAGCATGTATCTCTAAAATGATTAAGCAGGTCAAAATAGTTATTTTAAAGAAGTATTCCTGTTATGTGACAATTGGATATACAGTGTCAGATTTGTTTAAACGGTAAAATATGGATTTTTTTCATAAAAGGTGGTTGTGAATCCAAATTACCTGCATGCTGCAATGCACTAAAAATGAAGGCATAACTGAACGGTATGTTAAGGCCATAAATCTTTTTATTGATAATGCTGGAGTACTATGACTGGCAGGTTAAAAAAACTATAGTGTATTTCAGTGTTCCTAAAAGTCATGTGCAATACAACAAATCCATCAAAACTACAGTTCAGCAAAAAAAGTTATCAGAGAAATGTGTTATAGACTTCAATGAAACATTTTTTGACGCTCTTTGATAGTGGATGTAATCAACAAAATGTCTCTAATGACATCACTGTGGCAATGGATGTGTTTTAAAAGCTAGATAATAAGGAACTGTCCTTTGCTGTATGTGAAATATTGTAAGGTGGATTTGGAATTAACTAAGTCACTGTATGACCTTATGAGTAAGAGGTATTAGCACCATCAAACAGAATCCAATAATACATATGTCATACACAAGTTCAAGTTTATGATGGGTGGAAGAAAAAATAATTAAATTGTTGGTTATCTGAGATTTGAAATTTGTCCAGAAATTAAGGAAATGTGTACACTAGGTGGACATAACTGTAATTATCTATCAAAATCTCTGTTTCTATTGAACTTTCTTACAGAGTTAACATGAGAAGATAATTGTGTATCTTACTGTACTTACGTAAGTGTTTTGTGTGACACCTTGATGTTTAATTCTCAAAGAGAAAGTGTTTTTTTTTCTGGAAGAGGAGTCATTCTTAGCCGAAGTTAAATGGTGAAACTGATTTACAGGTAGGGGGGAGGCTTCTGGGTCATGCTATAAATGCGTTTATGAATCCTCCCTCATCAGCCTGTTGTGGTGGTAGCTCAGTTGGATGTAAAATATCCCATAGTACTTACCGAAAAGAGGGAGAAATTCCCTGATGCCCTGATCACATTTCTGTTAATCAGTATGAATACCTCCTCACTGCGGTGGTGGTGCTGCGGTAGCGTTGTCGCCTCACAGTTAGACATTGCCCGTTCGATTCTTAGTTAGATCATCTTCTGTGTAGCAACATGCGTGAATGGGCATTCCTTCATTGAAGGTTGTGCGTTAGGCCTGGCAAGCCAGTACGTAAAAATCTACTGCCAATCATTAGCGGAACGGAGTTCCGCTGTGGCGACCCCTAACCGGGAAAAGCCGAAAGACACAAACAAAGTATGAATACCTCCTTAGGTCTCCCCTGAAAACAGAATGGTGCAGTGGTGAAACCGTAGCACTGTCACCTAGCAGCAAGAGTTTCTCTGGTTCGATTCTCAGCTGGAGTGCCTTCTGTGCAGAGTCTGCATGTCCTGCCTGCATTTGTGTGGGTTTCCTCCAGATGTTCCGGTTTCCTCCCACATTTCAAAGACATGCGTCTAGAGTGTTTCTCCCCGGGCCTCCAGTGAAAATTGGCTTTGTTTTAACTGATAAACAAATGTTAAATAAATAAATAAAAGAGGCCATTGGCCTAATAAGACTAACCCTGTCAATAAAGTGTGTATTCATGTTTATTTACTTATTTATTAATTGATTAATGCATATACTTATGTATTTATGTATTTATCCTTCTTTTAAATCCAATATGCAGCCTAAAAATAAATGTATAGTTGTGTCATACCTATATTTCATTTATTAAGTTAAATGCATGACATAGCCATGCTAAAAGTATTAAATGACTGACTATCTGATGTGTAATAAACATACGTGCATATTTTACACATGGCTCAGGACATGTGATCAACCAAAAATGAATAAATCATTCACTCACAAGTAGTTCTTGCAGAAATGAAACCCCACTTTGCAAGAAGTGATCCATTCACAGCTGATTATCTGAAGATACCATCTTATTACCTCACGTCTGCATAGTCTGCACTGACTACTTATAAAGCAGGGGATTCCCTTCAAACACCTTTACCTGATTTATCTGTTTCTTACCTATCAGAATGTTTACACAGGTACAATCCTCACTGTATGTTTTGCTCTGGTACCAAGGCCTCCTGTCAGTTCCATCTTATAATCTATACTTATCTAATCATTTAGTTATCACGGTTCTTTGTTGTGGAACTTCAGTTTTATGACTGTCCCACCCTAGTAGGATTCATGAGAGGGATAAAACATACTTCCATCAATTAGCTTATAACTGACCGATTTGTTTTTACAATTTTATTGCATTTAATGACTTTGTCCAAAGTATATTTATTTTGTTTCATTCTATGCTTAGTGTTCTTTATTATCCTGGTGTCAGGCATTAAAATACACTCAAAATGAACAGCACACAACACACTTCTCAGTTTAAGTACTCTTAACAGCAAAAAGTCCCAGACTGTGCTGTGTACATGATTAAACTATAGTGTTTATACAGCACACTATCATTTTATTGTTCTTAAGATAAACCTGCATTGTTACTTTTCCACCAGTCTTGTACTTTCAGGTGAGATAACTCACATGACTACTTAGAAACAAGACACTGCACTTGGTAGCCTGCTGGGTTTATACATGTCAGAAAGTGTATTAACAACAACAAATAAAAACAAATAAATATAAAAGATTAAAGCAATAACAGTTACTCACTGTCGTGCATTATTTATGCCAAGGGTCCAGGCATATGGTGATAGGTTATGATTCACTTAGAAAGGTATGCCTATAGTTCATGCTGGCAAGCATGTCTTTTTAATACCGGAAAAAAAAAAGCTTGGAGTTACGTCTACATTACAATGGCTGATGTTATATAGTAATGTCACATGACCTTAGTAATATAACGAATTCTGATTATGCCCATGGAAACAATCTTAACCTTAGGATGGTATGGGGTATAAACTTAAGCAAAATTAGTTTGAAAGGTAAGCAGTGTCACAAAAGAACCTTTTCTTTGTTCTTTGAAAAACATTCTCCTGAACTTTTTTGTCAGTGTACTCTGTTATGTGTTACATACAGTCATAAACAGTGGCTACAGATCACAAGGTAATTATGAATAACTTCCTCATAACTGAAAAATTCCTTAGTTCCTGTTTCAAAGTACATGATAAAATACTCTTATAAACCTTCTCAGCTATGAATCATAGAACTAAAATATGACTTTTTTCCAACTTCACATATGTATGCATTTCAAACAAAAGACGCCTCATTTCTCAAAGGTACAAGTGCAATAGAGTTTAGCAAAATGGACATTCTCAACTAATCAGCCCATTACAGACAATCCGCTACATGCAAAAGAAGGAAAAATGAACGGTCAAGTGGTCTTGATGAAATTTGTTTATGTTGTGTGTGTGTGTTGTATGCGTGTTTTGTGTGTGTGTGTGTGTGTGTGTGTGTGTGTGTGTGTGTGTGTGTGTGTGTGTGTATGTGTGTGTGTGTGTGTGTGTGTGTGTGTGTATAAAATGCTGTTTAACATAAAATAAATGCATATATATATATATGTATGTGTGTGTGTGTGTGTGTGTGTGTGTGTGTGTGTGTGTGTGTGTGTGTGTGTATAAAATGCTGTTTAACATAAAATAAATGCATATATATATATATATGTGTGTGTGTGTGTGTGTGTGTGTGTGTGTGTGTGTGTGTGTGTGTGTGTGTGTGTGTGTGTGTATAAAATGCTGTTTAACATAAAATAAATGCATATATATATATGTGTGTGTGTGTGTGTGTGTGTGTGTGTGTGTGTGTGTGTGGGTGTGTGTGTGTGTGTGTGTGTGTATAAAATACTGTTTAACATATTATTCGGATATTGGCAAAGGCTCTTGCTACCCCCATAGTGCCTTTTTTAGGCAAGGCTCAAAAGACAAACCCACCTCCATAGGTATCACAAGGGATAAGAAACTAAGAGTAATGCTACTCAACGCCAGAAGTCTAAACCTCAAGATGCACTTTTCGAAACTCTCCTTAGCATGGAGAACATCGATATCTGTGCAGTAACAGAAACCTGGTTCAAGGCTCCCGAGAGCACCCCAGCACTACCAGGTTATACCTCATACCATGCTTTTCGGCCCCAAAACTTGGACCGAACCACAAAAGGAGGGGGAGTATCAATATTTGTCAAAGATACCCACACCTCCAGGTTGGTGACACAGCACGAAGCATCAGAGACTATCCATGTGCAACTAACTGTGGGTAAAACTGCCTTCCAGTTTATAGCCTGCTACAGACCACCCTCCCAAACACAGGAACCCCACTTGGCCTTCCTGAGAATACTGGAAAATATGAAGGTCTCTCCAAACACCATTATATTGGGCGACTTCAACTACCCAAACATAGAATGGGAGCATTACTCTAGCTCCAACACCCTAGCCCAAAGGTTCCTAGAATTTATAAACTCAAATGCTATGGAACAACTTGTTACCACTCCCACAAGAGGGGAAAACATACTGGACCTGATCATCACCAACATGGGGACACTATGCTCCAGACCAGAAGTGTAACCCTCACTGGTAAGATCAGACCATAAACTAATCTCACTGGATATTCACATCCCGACCCCACCCCTGCCCAGAAAACCACAGTAAAAAACTTCTCTAAAGCAAATTTCACACGCCTCAAAACCGATCGAAATCCTTCAAAGCCCCGGGCCTGTGGAAAATCTGGCCCAGACCGCAGAATCCTTTATAAGCGCATTCTATGAACACCTTCAGGAATGCATGGATCATCACAATCCCAAATAAAACCAAGACCCAATTCTCCAAAGGCAGGCGTCCTGTCTGGTGGACCCCAGCCATAAACAAACTATACAATAGAAGGAGGAAGCTACTACATGATAGAGCAAAATCCCAAAAGGGAAGGCATCTCTGATCAGTATTAGCAAAAACTACGGGCACTCATAAAATCGTCTAAGGCCAGCTTGAGAGAAGAATTGCACAGGACACTAAGGATAATCACAAGGCTTTCTTTAGTTATGTTAGGAACCTGGGTGGGAATTCCCAGATATGCTCAGAATTAGTCCAAAATGACAAAAATACACCGAGCCCACAGACATTACCAACATCCTAGCTGACAGGTTCAGTGCAAACTTCTCCCCTCTCCCTACCAAAGGACAAATATCTATCCCAACAGAGTGCTGCCCCCCTGCCATCTCAGATGCTCAGGTAACAGCCGCCCTCTCCAAAGCAAAAACACAGCATCAATGGGACCAGATGGTGTCCCGGGCTGCGTCCTACATGAACTCAAGAAGAGCTAAACCCAAACATAAAACTACTGTTCAATCTTAGCCTTACTACAGGATATGTACCCAAAGAGTGGCGTACAGCAACAGTGGTCCCTCTCCACAAAGGTGGTGCCTCAGCGGATCCTGGAAACTATCGCCCCATAAGCCTGACTAGCTTGGTCTGCAAAGCTATGGAAAGGATCATCATGGACCTCATAAATAAAGATATTGGGGACCTACAGACACTGGATCCTACCCAGTTTGGCTTTGTTAAGGGCAGATCCTGCCTCTTAAACCTGGTCGATTTCTTTGAAACAGTCACCAAGGCCATTGTCGAGGGGAAGGTGGTCCACACAGCCTACCTGGACCTCATAAAAGCCTTCGATACAATACCCCACTCGGGCATTATAGATAAGCTCACCAGCTTAAATATAAACCCCTATGTCACTAGATGGGTTGCAAACTGGCTCAAGGACAGAACCCACATGGTTAGAATTGCTGGAGCCATGTCAGACTCCATACCAGTTACAAGTGGCATCCCACAAGGCTCAGTCCTGGGACCTCTCTTGTTAGGTATATATTTCTCGGCGGTACAGGCCAACACGGAAGGACTGTGGCTGACCAAGTTCGCAGATGACTGCAAACTGGGTGCCATAATCAACTCTCCAGCCGACACAAGCATCCTCCAAAAGGGCCTCATAGAAACAGACAACTGGTGCCAGAGCCATGGCCTCAAGCTAAGCCAAAAAGTGTATAATCATCCCCTTTGGCAAAAACAAAGTGCCCACAAATTACCACATAGGTG
>NC_056732.1:34942556-35131993 GCF_019279795.1 Protopterus annectens
TCTCTTTCTCCCTGTCTCTCTCTCTCTCTCTATATATATATATATATATATATATATATATATGGGTCTACTTTATTTAGTTGAATATCATTTCACTGAATTTCATTTCACCCCGACCACTTCGCTGAAAACACAAATTACTGAAAACTCATTTCACTGAACTGCAGTTACTATATATGGCACTGTTTAGAGTACTGTAAGGCAAGTAAAAGGTATATGCCCTTTTCCCCACTATAGTGCGATCCTGGAGTTAATATATATATTTAGGGGGGTGTGGGGGTGTAGCCCCCCACCTTGTTTGTTTTATATTGTATTTTACCAAAAACTTCAAAACAATACATTTTAAACAATAGACATGCATAGTTGCAACACCAATGACTAACTCTCTCCAGACGACAATATGTATATATACATATAGCTTGGTTGGGGGTCTTTCCCTAACTGCATAAAATAAGAGTGAAGGAGAAGACAGAAGTTCGATATTCACTCTTTTCCTGTATTAACAGTCTTTTTATTCAACATGTCCTCACTCAGGAACAAAAATGACGACATTTTAGTAGGGGTGTGTTTTAGTGTTATAGGATGACTTATCAACAACCACTAGTTAGCAGTCATCTGCAAACTTTGTTAGTCAGAGGTCTTGGCTGACTGCTAGAAGAATATCATCATCATCATCATCAGTCATCATCAATCATCACCATCATCACCATCATCACCATCATTACCATCATCACCATCATCATCATCACCATCATCACCATCACCACCATCACCATCATCACCATCATCATCATCAATCATCATCATCACCATCATCACCATCATCACCATCACCATCATCACCATCATTACCATCATCATCACCATCACCATCACCATCATCACCATCACCATCATCACCATCATTACCATCATCACCATCACCATCATCACCATCATCATCACCATCATCACCATCATCACCATCACCATCATCACCATCATCACCATCACCATCATTACCATCATCACCATCATCATCATCATGATCATCACCATCACCATCATCACCATCATCATCATCACCATCATCACCACCATCATCACCATCATCACCATCACCACCATCACCATCATTACCATCATCACCATCATCACCATCACCACCATCATCATCATTATCATCGTCATCATCACCATCATCACCATCACTATCATCATCATCATCATCACCATCACCATCATCACCATCATCAGCAGCAGCAGCAGCCCCCTTGTTCCCATTTTCTACATGGGATTGTGGTATCACAGAAACTGTTTCCATCTTTCTTGTTTCAGTGCCTCTCTTCTGTCTTCTTCACTGGTCATGCCTGACTGTAGCAGATTGCAGGTCGTCTCTCATGCAGTCCATCTATCTCTTTGCTGGATGCCTTCATTTCTTCTTGCCTTCTTCCTTTCTCTCTCAGATCTTCTGCTTTCATGCACATGTGCCTGAACCACTGTAATATGTCTTTTTTTTGCCTTCTCTGCAATTGGATCTACTTTAGTTTCTGCTGTGATGTGCTAATTTCTTCATTTGTCCCACAGTGTGCATCTACCACCAAAGGGTAGTGATATTTAGAGACTTTGATGACTTTTTAAGTTTTTGGATGGTGCCAAATAGCATGTTTTTTTTTTTGCTTTTGTGGGGTCACATACTGGTCTTTGACTAATAATCCAGGAAATAAGTGAGTCAAGGTCTTTTTTGCAGTGGTAAAAAACAAACAAAGCACACCAAAAGTGTTGTAATGAGCAAACCAGAAGTATTTATTTAAATTTAGTGCTTATGCCCACCAAATAGTAAGGTCTTCCTCAGAACAAACACCATGTCCAACATGGACCTCCTCAAAGCCCTATTACTATACTTGTTATCCTACAGACTGCTAAGAGGTGACCCATGTCTGGCATACATGTCATCCTCCGACCTATTTCTGACTGCAAATCAACAAGTCAAATGGCATAAGAAACACTTGGAATGGCAATCTAAGTCTCTTTTACAACTTCAACAGAACAGTATGGAGAGACAGGCATATCTTACAGAGGATACCACTGTATTGGAACAAACTCCATATCCACATAAACCAAAGTTCATCCCTTTTCATATTCAAGTCCAACTTGAATCTATGAATAGGAAATAGACACGCTACCCCAAGACTGCCCCCTGTACTATTAATGGACAGAGACAGTTCTTAAGTGCTTTATCCCATGCATGTGTCCCCTCAAATTATTTATAGTAAGATCCCAGTTATTCCCATTAGAGGTAACATATACTTATCGACCCTAGGATGAGTAAGACCAGTATCTAACAAAATCTAACAAAGTGGGATAAGTTAATTTGAACACAGAAAAACTGGCTGGGTTTAAATTGGCCCCAAGAGCAGCTAGCTTAGTACTTATCTATGAACCCATGAACCTATGTTGCTACTCTTATTAAACCTCATACCATGGATAATCTTAGGGGACACATGCATGTGATGAAGCAATTAGGAGCTACCTCTGTGCCTTAGTAGTACAGGGGACATCCTTTTGCAAAAGATCCTTCAGATGAAAACCATTTCAACGATTCCCCCAGTTATAGATGAAAATTAATTATTCTATAAAACAATTTTCCAGTTGTCAAGCAGAGTATTTTAATATGAATACGATCTAAAGTCATATCATGACAGAAAAACTACCATTTCCGAACCATTTCTGACATTGCTAAGATGGCCTACGTATTAAAAATAGAATAGTTTTGGTGCATTTTTGCATAATTTCCAGTGCTACATTAAGAAAGAGCTCATCATATTCTCTGCATTTAAACACTATAATAATATAATTAACTTTTTTAAAAGATAAATCATTATTGGTAATCAGCCTGGAAGTTCTAATTACCCTAACCACAAGGACTGTTGCATTTCATAAATTTTGAGTAATTTCTGCTATAATGTAATCATTAACAAATATCTAAAATATTGCTTTGAAACTTCTACTTTTTGGGTCCAAATGTTGCTCAATGTCCAAATATTTATCTCAAAAAACACTATTTTCAATAGTAAAGATCAATAAATCAGTACTATTACTTAAAGCTGTTAAAATGTCGAAATGTTCCTTATCAGTTTCTTCCAAACAAAAAAAATAGGTCATCTACAAACCTTTTGTAATACAGGATCATTTAAAATAATGAAATTGTGATTAAAACATATTTATTCCATCAGCCCATCACCAAATTAGCAAACAATGGCACCAAGGTAGCCCCCATAGCTACACCATTTAAATGCCAATAAATTTTAGAATTAAATACAAAAAAAAAATCTTTCAAGCAGTAGTTCTAAGGGTAAACATGAGGTGTTAATGTTATCATTCTCCATATTGGTGACCTTATTTAGATATTCTCTAACATATTCAATTCCAACTGTTATATGTAAACTAGTAAAGAAAAGTTTGATGTCAAGTGTAAACATGCAAGTTTTGAAGAATCATAGGATCATGGGACCATAGGAGGTTACTAGGCTAATGGCTCCAGGGCCCTTACATGCCTAGCCAAGTTTAACCCATGTTCCCAAGGGTCTCTGGCTCAAGCAGACACTAAAATCAGCACCTATTGCCACTGTCCAAGAAGGACACAGGTGGAACCCCAGGGGTGAATTTCCAGTTACCCGTCCAATTGTCCAAATTACCTTTAAATAGGGCCAACAAGGGGCTTTGTTTAACATGAATAGGAAGCTTGCTCCAAAAGTGGGGCAACCTCTGTGAGACAAATCTGTCTCTCCAGCAAGTTCTGTTGATGTCACAAACCACATTAAGGTCCTTTCAGCAAGTTACCTGTGTGCCATTTTACTTGCAAATGTGCAGCATTTTCATCAAAGCTGGGTCAGAGGCTGCTCTGTATGCAAGGCACAGGTCACCTCTGTCTGACACGAAGTAAAATGACAATGATTTCAATCTGTTCACGTAAGACAGATCTTGAAGACCCTGAATTTTCTTTGTAAGGAACCTTTGTGGTCTCTCCAATTGCTGCAGGTCTTTGGAAAGGAACATACCAAAGGGAGCATTGTACTCTATTATTGGCCTGATGAGGGAAGAGTACAGGGGAGTTATAACCTTTTTTTTCTGAAGGCAATGCCCTTACTTATGAGATCAGTAATATAAAATGCCCTTCTTACCACTGCAGAGACATGGTGATCGAAGTTAAGGTTGCTGTCGACCTGTGTGCCCATACCTCTCTGTGCTTAGGGCATTGCTATTGATGTGATAGTTTGTAGAAACATCACCCTTACTGATATTTTCTGACTTTATTTTAAAAAAATCTCAAGAATCTTGTTCCACTTTTGTCTCAGTTTCTGTATTAATGCTTCATTTAAGACTCTGTGCAAACTCTGTTCCTCCTACTTTATACTCAGACTGCATATCTAAAGTAAGGAACTCTATCCCAAATATAATCAGAATTATATCTAGCCTCTATGTATTTAAGTCCTCCCTCACAAAATTTTTCACTAACTCATGGCTACACCCATGCACCTCACCTGTACGAGCTATATTAACAAATACGTTACATTGTTACTAAACTCTTACTAACTCATGGTTATTTATTTATTTTTATTTATTAGACATTTGTTAACTGGGTCGGTCCAACTGGGCCAAAAGCTCATTTTCTGTGGAGACCCGAGGAGAAAAGCTCCAGAGATTATACAGACAACAAAATATATATAGTACTATGTACACAGAAATTATTTTTGAGTAAAGAGGACATTTGTGTAGCAATATATATATATATATATATATATATATATATATATATATACACAAGAAGTATATGAGTACTTGAGTACAGAGAAAAAGCATGAAAAAATTGTTGTAGTTAATAAATATATAGATACACAATAGATACACACATTTATATATATATATATATATATATATATATATATATATATATATATATATATATATATATATATATATATATATATATCTTTACCAGGCTGTGGATGTTGATTCATTACTGGGACTAAGCAGAAATTCCTTAAGATTCCAAGAGCAGAATAAGTATTTCTTACAGTTATTACATGGAATTGTACTTCTGCAACACTTATAATTGTGCTATACAGTTAATCTACTACATTTTCCAATGTTATAAAGCTTTTTTTTACTGTTTCACTGCATTTATGTACTGCTTTTTACTGTTTTAACTGTATTTTTCATTGCTAGATACTGTTTCATTACTCTAATTGCATGTTTACTAAATTACTTAACCTTAAACTGCTTTTTCATACTGAAAGTTGAATTTTATGTTTGTGAGAGCTCTATCCGTGCTTTTCTGTGCATTTTTTTGAGGTTTCTGTGTTCTAGTCAGGTATCATATAACTGATTTGTTTGCAGTTAAAAGCATTCTCTAGAGTCTTCTTGCTCCTTTATCTGTTTAAACCTTTCATTTAGTGGCTACAGCTAGTAGCTGTAATAGTGTGCATTGCTATAATTGCATTTTTACTGAATTACTAAACTGTAAAATGCTTTTTCATACTGAGACTTGTATTTTCTGTTTGTGAGTGCTCTCTCTGTGCATTTATCATGAGGTTTTTGTGTTCTATTCTGGTACCATAATCTTGATAGAGGCCTGCTGTTGTCCAGGCCTGGTAGTTTTGTTTGCTGAGTTTCCTGTGTTACTGGCAGCTATCTTCTGCTGTTAGTCTGTTGCCTTCATTATTACTGAGAGTAAAGTATAGTTTTGTACCTACCATAAATGTAGATGTTCGAGTGTATACACTGCTGCAGTCATTACACTTGGGTTATCCTGCCGTCAGGCGGCTCCCCAGTCGGCCTGAGTTCCAAGGTCTTGGTCCAGCATCAGTTGCTGTCGCCTCCTCCCTGACGTCAGTGTGACAGGGGTATATAAGATGCAGCCGACGCCATTTTCTTCAGTTTTTCTTGCCTCAGATGTAAGGTGCCCCCAAAAAGGTAGGCTATTCCAATTGCTAATAAAACATACATAAGTAAAGCAATCAACAACTGTCAGATACCAGCAAATACTTCCCATAGGTAGTAGAGGGTAGAAGACATAGGTATGTACCAGCAAGTAAGAGGGGATGGAGGGAGGGTAACCTGGACTGCAGCAGTGTATACACTCGAACATCTACATTTATGGTAGGTACAAAACTGTACTATGTTCATCATGTTACACTGTTGCAGTCATTACACTTGGGTAGAATCCCAAAGCTGAGGTAGGGTGGCTGGTACTATAAGGCATTAGGGGTGGCTATAAGGCCCTGCAGCACTGCAGTGGTGAAGCCAGCTCTGGATTTAGAGTATAGAGGCAGATGGTAGTGCTTGGTGAAGGTGTGTACAGAACTCCAAGTTGCTGCTTCCAAAATGTCCTTGGTAGGTACTCCTCTGAGGTAGGCAGTTGAAGTGGCTGTTGCCCTGGTGGAGTGAGACCTAATGCTGTTAGGTACAGGTTTTCCATGGTGTGTATAGCAGAAACGTATACAGTGTCCTATCCATTTTGAAATGGTCTGCTTTGAAATGGCTTTTCCCTGTGCTCCTGCAGCATATGCTACCAATAATTGCTCAGATTTTCTGAAAGCTTTGGTTTTGTCCAAGTAGAAGCGTAACTGCCTGTGTATGTCCAAAGAATGCAGTAGTCTCTCCCCTTTATTCTGTGGATTTGGATAGAAAGTTGGCAAGTGGATAGTTTGGTTAAGAGCCACACTTGATACCACCTTTGGCATAAAAGTAGGGTTAGTTCTTAAAGACACCCTGTCTTGATGGAAAATGATAAATGGTTCCACTGCCATTAGTGCCTGTAACTCTGAAACTCTTCGTGCTGATGTTATTGCCAGGAGTAGAGCAGTTTTCCAAGAGATATATTTTAAATCTGCTGTGTTTGCTGGCTCAAAAGGAGGTAAAGTTAATTTTTCCAACACGAAGTTGAGGTCCCAAGTTGGAGTAGGTGCTCTACAGGGTGGTCTTTTGTTTTTAGCCTCTCTGAGGTACTGTTTTAGCAAATTATTAAGAGAAAATTGGTGGATCTGTGTTGTAATGAGCAGAGATGGCAGAGGCATGGATCTTGATGGATGAAAAGGAGATGCCTTTGTCCAGCATCTCAGTTAAATATTGTAGCATCTGAGGAATATTTGGGACAAGAGGATCAAGGCTGTGAGCCTGGTTCCAGGCACAGAATCTCTTCCATTTATCCGAATAGGCTTTCCTGGTACTAGGCCTTCTGGCCTCCAGAAGGACATCCATAACAGCTTTGGAGAGAGAGGTGTTGTTTGCTTGACTAGGTAATCTTCCATGCAGCCAGGTTTAAAGTCTTTAGCTGGCTCTGAAGTATCTGATTGTTGTGCTGAGTCAGCAGATGTGGTATTTGAGGTAAAATCCAGGGTGGTCATTATGCTAAGTTCTTCAAGATTGGGCACCAGTGCTGGCATGGCCAGTCTGGTGCAATCAGGATCATCTTTGGCTCTTCCTGCCTGGCTTTGATGAGTATCTTTGGAAGGAGAGGCAGTGGTGGGAAAGCATATACTTGTAGGTTTTTCCAGCTGAATGAGAGGGCATCCACTTGCCATGCTTGTAGATGGTAAGTCCTTGTGCAGAATTTCTGTAGCTGGCAGTTCATTGGGGATGCAAACAGATCTATGTCCGGTCTCCACCATTTCTGTGTTATCATTCTGAATATTTGTGGATTCAACTCCCATTCATGGGGATCCATGATGTTTCTGCTTAAGTCGTCTGCCAGTGTGTTTTTCTCTCCTGGCAGGAATTGTGCTTGCAGATGAACCTGATAGTTTAGAGCTATGTTCCACAAGGTCATGGCTTGTCTGCAGAGGGGATAAGAATGAGTGCCCCCTTGCTTGTTTATGTACCACATAACTGTGGTGTTGTCCGTCTTTAATAGTAGTTGTCCTGGATGTAGCAGGTCCTTGAAGACTATTAGGGCATTTTGTACAGCTAGCATCTCTTTTTGATTGATGTGAAGATGCCTTTGTTCTGCGGGCCACCTGCCCTGAATACATTTACCTGCCATGTGTGCTTCCCAGGCGTAATCCGATGCACCTGTTGTCAGTGTTTGCCTGGCTGTGGGTTGAGTGAAAGGCTGTCCCTTGTTGAGGTGACAAGCTTGAGCCCACCATCGAATCTCCTGTTGCAGGCAAGGAATTAGTGGTATAACTGTTTCCAAACTTTGACAGTGCTGAGACCAGACGCTCTTTAGGTACCATTGCAGTTTCCTCATATGCAGCCTGGCATATGGAATTAGTAGTATGCAAGATGCCATGTAACCCAAGGCCTGCAGAATTTTTCTTGCAGGGAGTTGGGTTCTTGTTGCCATCAATTGAAAATATTGAGTCAGATGTCCTTGCTTGTCTGGCGTGAGATAAGCCATCTGGGCTGTTGTATTCAAGCTGGCACCCAGGAATATTATCTCTTGTGAGGGCACTAGTTCTGATTTCTTTTCATTTACTGTGTACCCTAGGCAACTTAATAACTGTTTTACAAATGCCAGATGCTGTAGGAGAATGTCCTTGCTCTCTGCTTGAATCAGGCAGTCGTCCAGGTATGGATAAATTTGAATTCATTTTTGTCTGCAAAATGCAATTACTGATGCCAGGCATTTTGTGAAGACCCTGGGCACAGTAGATAAGCCAAAGGGCAGTGCAGAGAATTGATAGTGCATTGAACCAGCTATGAATTTGAGGTATCTTCTGCAGTTTTGTCTGATAGGGACATCCAGGTATGCCTCCTTGAGGTCCAGTGTTACGAGCCAAGCTTTCTTGCCCAGCATGGGAAGAAGCTGCTGTAGTGTCAACATTTTGAATTTCAGAACATCCAGGTAAGCGTTTAGAGAAGAAAGATCCAGAATGGGCCTCCAGGCTTTGTCCTTTCTGGGAACCAGAAAGAGTCTTGAGTAAAATCCTTGTCCTTGCTCCTGTGGTGGTACCTTTTGAATAGCTCTCATGTCCATGAGTGCTGTAATTTGTTTTTGAGCCTCTGCCCATTGATTTGGTGGCAGGTTTGGCATTCCTTTTAACCTTGGCAGAGTGTGAAAGTGGAACCTGTAACCTTGAGATACAATGTTGAGAACCCATTTGTCTTTGGTGATCATATGCCAGTTGTGATAGAAAAGTGCCAGTTTTCCTCCCAAGGGGGCTGCCAAGAGAGATCTGTTTGGCAGCTGTAGTGGGAAGTCATTGGGGCTGGTTTTTATAAGGTTGTAGCCTGTCTTCCCCTTCTTTCTGGCCTGATGCACCCCATTGTCGAGGCCTGTAGGGACCTTGTGGTTGACCTCTGCCTCTCAGACGTCTGTAGCCCCTTTGGGGTCTGTCTGAAGCTGGAAAGGACCAATTCTTTGTTGGCCAATTTCTGCTAAATCGACGAGGCTGAATCTGTAAGAAATCCTTCACCATTTGCATAGATTTTGCCTTATCCTCCATTTTCTTTAATACCTCTTCTGCCTTAACTCCAAATAACACATCCTGCTGTAAAGGTGCATCCAATAGTTTTGCTTTAACATGATCTGGTAATGTATGTTCTTTTAACCAAGCATGTCTTCTAATGACAGACCCTGTAACTGCTGCTCTACAGGAGGCCTCTAAGGAATCAAAACCACATTGCAAAGTGTGTTTTCCCACTTGTTCAGCTGCATGCAATAAATACTGCATTTCCTTTAAATTAGGAGGATCTGAATCCGGAAGCATTTTTTGTTTCAACTGAGACATCAAAAACTGCTGATATTTTAACATGTGAAGCTGGCAATTTAAGGCACTCATTGCTAAAGTTGCAGACGTATATACTTTCTTCCCCCATCTGTCCAATGCTCTGGATTCTTTGCTGATGAGGCCTTAACCCCTTTGGGTCCCTGAGAAATAGTTTCAGGGTCGACAACAGGGCTTTTATACAGACATTTGTGTGAGTCAGGGACTCTGTAGTATCTGTCAGGCTTAACTGGGGATGGAGGTAAAGAATCAGGATTTAAGCTGAATTCAGTATACACATCATCCACTATATCTAACACTTGCAGAATAGCAAGGGGTCTGTGTTGAGGTAATAAAAGGAAGTCTCTGAGCCTTTTCTTGGATTCTGAGTAATCCTGGCCTTCCCAATGGAAATGCTCTCTCATGGTATGTAAGGTTTCACCAAAGGAGTAGTCCTCAGGCAGAGAGGCTGATGGAATTGATTCCTCAGCATCAGAATTTTTATAAGGGGGTAAGGAGTATCCTAGGTCTGAGGATGAATCTGAAGAGATGGATACCTGGTCGGATGAGTCATAGTCTGCATCCAGTCTAGGTCTTTTATCAGGAGGGGAATGGGACCCCTGATCAGAGTGATTAGGTCTTCGGCCATTTTGAGCACTTGTTTCTTAGGCACGGAGGCCTGGCCTGGAGAATGCTGTATTTGTTTCTTTGTTTTTAAAGCAGGTTTAGACTTAGCAGAAGATTTAATGCTTAGCTGGGTAGGTCTGAAAACACCCTCTGAGGCTGCGGGTTGTTCAACTACTCCGAATCCCTCTGAAGGGGTAGTTTCAGTAGTCTGAATAACTTGTGCATCCGAAGGCCCAGCCATCTCCATGTGGAAGTCAGAGGCAGCCTGTGGTTCTACAGAAATGGTCATCAGGGGCTGCGAAGGCGCCTCACTGAAAATCAGAGAACCGGCGACTGGCCTAGAAGAGGCTTTGTCGTCAGTTTTGGGCCTCGGATGCCTATCCTTATCTTTGTGCTTTTTATGTATTCCGGTCGTCGGAAGTTCTGACAGCATGGTATGATTGAATTTTCTGCCAAAATAATGTCGGGCAAAATCAAACCGACGTTTAATAGTGCGCTTATTAAACCTAGCACAAAACCGACAACCAGTGACGTTGTGGTCTGGGCCTAGACATGGGATACAATAAGAATGGAAATCCTTATGAGGTATTTGCTTCCCACAAGAAATACAGTTATTAACTTTTACTGACATCGGTCTGAAGCAGGAAAAAGTTTCCCCAACGGGGTACTTAGCTTTTTATAAGACTTTGGTTCTGGATTCGGAATGAAAATCTCAGGAGTCGGCCGACCGGCACTTGCGAACTGCTTTTGCTTCGGGCACTGCGCGGCAAGAAAGATTGAAGAAAATGGCGTCAGCTGCATCTTATATACCCCTGTCGCACTGACGTCAGGTAGGAGGCGACAGCAACCGACGCCGGACCAAGACTTTGGAACTCAGGCCGACTGGGGAACTGCCTGACAGCAGGATAACCCAAGTGTAATGACTGCAGCAGTGTAACACGATGAACATCAGGGTTTCCTGACCTTCTGTAGCATGACTGATTGGGTAGCGGCAGGGGCTAATAGGACTGAGTAGTAATTCAAGCTTATTCAGTCTTCCATCCTTTCTGGTATATAAACCCTGTGTCTGTAAAGGGCTGTGCTTGTATTCACCAGCCTGTGGATGTTGATTCATTACTGGGGCTAAGCAGAAATTCCTTAAGATTCCAAGAGCAGAATAAGTATTTCTTACACTTAGTACACTGAATTGCACTTCTGGAACACTTATAATTGTGCTATACAGTTAATCTACTACATCTTGGACTGTTATAAAGCTTTTTTTTTTATTGTTTCACTGCATTTATGTACTGTTTTATACTGTTTTAACTGTATTTTTCATTGCTAGATACTGTTCCATTACTCTGATTGCATGTTTACTGAATTACTTAACTGTAAACTGATTTTTTATACTGAGAGTTGTATTTTCTGTTTGTGAGTGCTCTATCTATGCTTTTCTGTGCATTTTGTGTGAGGTTTCTGTGTTCTAGTCAGGTATCATATAACTGATTTGTTTGCAGTTAAAAGCATTCTCTTGAGTATCCTTGCTCCTTTATCTATTTAAAACTTTCATTTAGTGGCTACAGCTAGTAGCTGTAATAGTTTCCCACACCCCTCACTATTGTTGTCTTGTTCTTATACTTGGTGGCTTTGCAGTTGCCCGCCCATACTGTATAGTTGATCTGGGACACTCCTCCCAGTCTAGTGTCATTAGCTCATTCTACTTAATAGTGAGAGAACATTTCAGAAGGCCAACCCACTTAGATTCTTAACCTTGAATTATCTTCTGCTCCAGATTCCTCCTTTTCCACTTTACAAAAAAAAAAATTCTAAGCTTGTTTCCACCCTTTCCTGTAACTAGTCTAGTCCAGATACAGATTTGCTGCATCCTGGACTGTTTATAAGCTACTGAGCCCCACAAGCTTGTCTGTGTTGGAGGGAAGCCTGCTAGCTTATCAGTGGGAGTGGTAAGCACTAGGTAACCTAACACATAAGGAGTGGTTTCTAGCCCAGAAATTGTAGTTATTGGCCGTTTGGGCAGTTTTTCCATCTCTCTCAACGTTTTGACTTAAAAGCCCGCATTTGCACTTGTTTTCCCCCTTTCCTGTAACAGTCCAGACACAGATTTGTTGTATCCTGGACTGTTTGTAAGCTCATGAGCCCCCCAAGCCTGTCTGTGTTGGAGGGAAGTCTGCTAGCTTATCAGTGGGAGTGGTAAGCACTAGGTAATCTATCTACCACATAAGGAGTGGTTTCTGGCCCAGAAATTGTAGTTATTGACCGTTTAGGCAATTTTTCCGTCGTTCTCAACTTTCTGATTTAAAAGCCCACATTTGCACTTGTTTCCCCCCTTTCCAGTGACTAGTCTAGTCCAGATACAGATTTGCTGTATCCTGGACTGTTTATAAACTCCTGAGCCACCCAAGCCGTTCTATGCTGGAGGGAAGCCTACTAGCTTATCAGTGGGAGTGGTAAGCACTAGGTAACCTATCTACCACATAAGGAGTGGTTTCTGGCCCAGAAATTGTAGTGATTGGCCACTTGGGCAGTTTTTCCATCTCTCACAACTTCCTGATTTAAAAGTCCACATTTGCACTTGTTTCCCCCCTTTCCTGTGACTAGACTAATCCAGATTCAGATTTGCTGTATCCAGGACTGTTTGTAAGCTCCTGAGCCACCCCCAAGCCTTTCTGTGTTGGAGAGAAGCCTGCTAGCTTATCAGTAGAAGTGGTAAGCACTAGGTAACCTATCTACCACATAAAGAGTGGTTTCTGGCCCAGAAATTGTAGTGATTGGCCACTTGGGCAGTTTTTCCATCTCTCGCAACTTCCTGATTTTAAAGCCCACATTTGCACTTGTTTCCCCCCTTTCCTGTAACTAATCTAGTCCAGATACAGATTTGCTGTACCCAGGACTGTTTGTAAGCCCCTGAGTCCCACAAGCCTTTCTGTGTTGGAGGGAAGGCTTCTAGCTTATCAGTGGGAGTGGTAAGCACCAGGTTACCTATCTACCACATAAGGAGTGGTTTCTGGCCCAGAAATTGTAGTTATTGGCTGTTTGGGCAGTTTTTCCATCTTTCTCAACTTTCTGATTTAAAAGGCCACATTTGCACTTGTTTCCCTCCTTTCCAGTGACTAGTCTAGTCCAGATACAGATTTGCTGCATCCTGGACTGTTTGTACACTCCTGAGCCTCTCAAGCCTTTCTGTGCTGGAGGGAAGCCTGCTAGCTTATCAGTGGGAGTGATAAGCACTAGGTAACCTATCTACCACATAAGGAGTGGTTTCTCGTGCAGAAATTGTAGTTTATTGACCGTTTGGGCAGTTTTTCCATTTCTCTCAACTTTCTGATTTAAAAGCCTATGTTTGAACTTGTTTCCTCCCTTTCCTATAACTAGTCTAGTCCAGATACAGATGTGCTATATCTAGGACTGCTTGTAAGCTTCTGAGCCCCCCCAAGCCTTTCTGTGTTGGAGGGAAGCCTTCTAGCTTATCAATGGGAGTGGTAAGCACTAGGTAGCTTATCGTCAACAAGAATAGTGGTTTCTGGCCCAGATATTCTGTTTTTTTTTAGCCGTTTGGACAGTTTTTCCATCTCTCTTAACTTTTCAGTTTAAAAACCCGCATTTGCACTTGTTTCCCACCTTTCCTGTAATTAGTCTAATCCAGAAATAGACTAGCTGTATCCACAACTGTTTGTAAGCTTCTGATGGGTGCCAGAGTCTGCTTTTCAATTTTTCCCTTAGATCTACTAGTTCTCTCCTCTCCTGCACTTATACTAGCTTATTAGTCTATCACTTTAGCAAACTTATTGTAGCAATTATTGTAGCACACAAAAGTGCTACCAGCACTACACATTCTACAAGGAAACAGATCCAGTACTTATTATCAATGCCCACCCCTCCAGACATGTCTAAAGGTCAGTTCCCTGTGCTTTCTTCTATTAACCTGGTGAACTTGGGCTTCCTGAGGCAATGTAGCAACTGCCTCATGTACACCAACAACCCTCTCCTATTACCTTCCAACACTCAGACTTGCGAGAGACACACTTATATATCCAAATTGGAAGCCACTCACTCTCCAGCCAAGACCAGAATAGATGGTCAGGAGGAGAAGGTCAATACTTGCGCTACACTACATGGAACACATAGCCCTCCAGAACACACACCAGCTTTGCCTTCAAATAAAAACACAAACCACACACCCACCTTCATGGAGGCTCTCAATAAAAATCTACCCAAGCAGCAGAGACCACCACAACACAACACTAATCATGAGACACATAACTCTCCTAAACAGTGTGCCACTCAACCAAAGCCCCTAAGGCAGAACAGCATGCCCAGCACACTAGTCATAGGTGACTCAATAGTGAGGCACACTGATGTCCCACTCACTAGGTTGAATAAGGAGAAAATAACAGTCAGCTGCCTGTCAGGTGCCAGGATCCACAACATAACTCACACACTCAGGTCCCTCAACAACAGGTACAAATATGACTCTGTCATTGTACATGTGGGTGTGAATGACCTAAGACGTACCTCCCTGAACTACATGAAAAGAGACATGGAGGAGCTCTCAGATTATGTAGCCCAGGCAGGGTATGACCCTAGCCCTGAGCAGCATCCTACCATCACCCAGAATGATACCGCAGTACAAGAAGAAAATGATTGATTTCAACAATTGGCTAAGTTTCTGGTGTCATTCTAAGGGGATCCAGTATCTGTCTGTTTGGGATGATATGATTGACAGACCTCGATGCTTTGCCAGAGATGGCCTGCATCTGTCACCCCTGGGCTTCTGGATACTGGCTAAGGCTCTTGCTACCCCTATACTGCCTTTTTTAGGTAGTGTTCCAAAGACCAAATTACCACCGTAACAGCTACAAACAAATGCAATCTGAGGGTCATGCTGCTCAATGCAAGAAGTCTAAATCTCAAAATGCACTCACTCGAAGCACTCCTTAAAATAGAGAACATCGGCATCTGTGCTGTAACTGAGTCCTGGTTCAAGGCAGCAGAAAGCACCCTGCCGTACCAGGCTATAACTCATTCCACACCTTTCAGCCCCAGAACTTGGACCAAAGCTCCAAAGGCGGTGGTGTTTTCATATTCATTAAGGATGTGCACACCTCCAGACTGGTAGCCCAACATAATGCATCAGAGATACTTCAGGTGCAGCTAACATTGGGTAAGACAGTGATTCAGGCTGTAGCCTGCTATAGGTCCCCAACCATGTCTCAAGACTCACATTCCAAATTCCTAAGCACCCTGGAAAATATTAGGGTCCAACCTAACACTCTCTTACTAGGTGACTTCAACTACCCCTCCATTAACTGGGTAAACTACTCATGTACCAATACACTTGCCAGTCGTTTCCTGGAGTTCATTAATTCCAAAGCCCTGCACCAGCTTGTTCTTACCCCCACTAGAGGTAGCAACATCCCTGACTAGTCATTACTAACATGGGCAACAGTTGCTCTACACCAATAGTCAGCTCTTCCCTGGTTAGATCCGACCACAAACTAATCACCTTAGAAATCCACATCCCCCCCACCCCGCAAAGGTAACCACCATGGAAAACTTCTCCAAAGCTAACTTTGGGCTCCTAAAAACAGAGGTTGCTAACTTCACAGCACCCACGCAAATGGAGAACAGTTGTGTGACCACAGAATCATACACCAATGCACTGTACGAACACGTACACAAATGCATGGCTCTTGCCATACCCAATAGAACCAAGATGCTCTCCTCCAAAAAAAGGATGCCAATCTGGTGGTCCCCTGCCATAAACAAACTCTACAACAGAAGGGGGAAACTGACGAGGAATAAGGTGAAGTCCCAAGACTGGAAATACTCCCTTACCAGCCTCAACAAAAAGTTGAGATCCCTCATCAAATCCTCTAAAGCTTGCTATGAAAACAGAATTGCAGCAGATAGTAAAGACAACCACAAGGCCTTCTATAGTTATGTAAAGAATCTCCATGGAAATACCAAGATTTGTTCTGAGCTACTGCACAATGGTACCCTCTATACCGAGCCAACAGATATTGCCAGTATACCGACAGATTCACTGCCAACTTCACCCCTCTCTCCACCCTCAAAGGACCAGTCACAATACCAATAGATTGCCAGGCACCCAGTATTACTGCTGTACAGGTTAAAACAGCACTGTCCAAGGCCAAGAATACAGCTTCTATGGGACCTAACAATATCCCCTGGTTGTGTTCTACATGAACTACAGAGTGAACTGGCACCTCACCTGTGCGCCCTGTTCAGTCACAGCCTCACCTCAGGCTTTGTCCCTACCGAATGGCGCACTGCTACAGTCATGCCTCTCCACAAAGGAGAAGTGACTACAGACCTTGGGAACTATCACCCCATTAGCCTGATGAGTCTGATATGCAAAGCTATGGAACGCATCATCAAGGACCTAATAAGCAAGGATATAGGGAATCTCCAAACTCTTGATCCCACACAGTTTGGTTTTGTGAAGGGTAAATCATGCCTGCAAAACTTGGTCGACTTTTTTGAGTCAGTCACCAGAGTTGTGGATGAAGGCAAAGTGGTTTATAGAGTCTACCTTGATCTGGCCAAGACTTTTGATACCATTCCCCACTCAGGAATCATAGAAAAAAATCACTAAGCTTGGCATCAACCCCCATATCACTAGGTGGGTTGCAAACTGGCTCACAGATAAAACCCAAAGTGTGAAAGTAGCTGACACCAAGTCAGACTGCTGACTAGTCACTAATGGAGTCCCACAGTGTTTGGTCCTGTGTCCTCTCATGTTTGGTATCTACTTCTCTGAAATCCAGGCCAACACGAAGGGACTCTGGCTGACAAAGTTCACAGACGATTGCAAGTTGGGAGCTATTATTAACTCCCCAAGTAATGTCGACATCCTACAGAATGGCCTCACTGAGACCAACGACTGGTGTCAGAACTATGGCCTTAAGCTGAATGCCAAAAAATGTGTTGCTATCCCCTTTTTGGAAAAACCCGGTTCCCATGAATTACCACATTGATGGTAGTCCACTGAACACAGAAGATGTTATAAGAGATCTGGGAACACAGGTTGACAGCAACCTCTCTTTTGACCACCACATTGCCACTGTGGTCAGAAAGTCCTTCTATGTGGCACATCTCATTACTAAGGGTTTTGCATCCAGGAAGAAAGAGGTCATTGTCTCCCTCTACTCTTCCCTTATTAGGCCAGTTATTGAGTACAATGCCTCATTTGGCATGTACTTCACTAGACACCTGCAACAACTGGTGTGGCTGCAAAAGTACCTCACAAAGAGGATCCTAGACCTTAAATGCTTGTCCTATATGGACAAACTCAAAAAACTCCAACTATTCTGCCTCATATCGCCTACTTAGAGGCGATCTCTGCTTGACTTACAAAGCCATGTCTGACCCAGCTCTGTTAGAAATGCTACATCTAAAGAAATCCCAGTCCCTCCACACCACACGCTCTAGAGACCGCAACCTCATTAACACAATCAACAGAACATGCTGGAGGGACAGGTTCATAACCCAGAGATTACCCATGCTCTAGAACAGACTTCCCATACATGTCAAGCAGAGCACCTCTCTGACCCTCTTCAAGAGAAATCTTGATGAGTGGATTGGAAACAGAAAATTCACCCTGGGGATAACTCCAGTGACTCTACTCGACAGAGGCACTGGGAACTAAGGTCGGGTGGCACTATGCCAGGGTAATTCTATGGCTAGGCTTGTAAAGGCTCCAGGGCCATTAGCCTAGTACACACCTATGAACCTACGCACACACACACACACACACACACAAATATGTTTATGAGTACAGAAAAAACATAAAAAAAAAGTTTGTAGTTTTTTTTAAGACTGGTGTTAGTAGATTTGAAAGGAAAAATTAGAAATACAATGTTAGTTTATGAAGTGTCTTATGAGAGGATATTAAAGTAGAGCAAAAAATTATTGTAAAGAGGTGATAGTAAGAGAAATCATTAGCATATACATCTTCATATGTGAACACAATAGCCCTGTTTGTGTAATTTGAAGACAAATGGAGGAGTCTAGTATTTGTGAGGGATCCTGGGGACAAAGGATGTCTGGGGTATTAGGCAGGGTTGTAACAGGGGCAAGACTTACTGTTTAGTAGGAGTTGTTTTAGCTACTTTTTAAAGTGTGAGGAGTGGGTGATGGTTCTTATGTATGAGGGGAGTTTGTTCCAGGCTTGGGCTCCGGAGTATTTGTAGAGTAGTTTTCCAATGTTTTTATTAGGTTTGTAGATGGTCAGGAGTTGTTGATCAGAGGTATGGAGAGGATGATTGGGGTGTAGAAGGACACAAGGGAGTTAAGAGAAGGGCAGGAAGTAGGTTTGCATAGTATAGAATGTGTGATTTGAAATTGTGATCATTGAAGTTGTTGGGGGAATTCTAGCCATTTTAGTAAGTTAACAGCGAGGCAATGGTGAGAGTTTTAAGGGGAGTTGGTAGCAAATCTGGCTATTCTGTGGTAAGTTGCTCTAGTTTAGATGAAAGTGTAGATTGTAAGTTGGTAAAGATTGGGGCTGCATAGAGTAGAGATGGAAGGAGAAGTGTCTGTGCCAGTGATAGTTTAGTGTTAGTATTAAGAATTTTCTTACTTCTGTACAGTAGTCCTAGTTTTTGATGTTTTTTCATACTTTGTTGGATATGCAGGTTAAATTTTAGTTCACATCAATAACGGTTCCTAAAAGTTTAGTATGGGGTTTAGCTGCGATATTGGTCTTGTCAATGGATGTGATGACAAAGGTTGATTTATGGTTGGCTATGCCCATGCACCTCATTTGTATGATCTATATTAACAAATACGTTACATTGTTACTAACCTAACCTCTCACTGTACTATCTATACCTTTCAACACCTGACCCCTCCCTACTGTTAGGGTGGACTTGCACCTTTTTATTTTTTTTCCTAACATAGTAGACTATAGTTTTAATACTTTTGTACATACTGATTGTCACATTTCATTGCAATTTTTTTATTTATTTTTATTTTTACATCACTGACGTCTCCTTGTGCTTTATTTTGTCCTAAGTATTACGTTATCAAACTGTATGTATATATGCTTTTTTAATCACATTTGTACTAGTGTTTTATTTGATGTTATTTAACTCTCTGGAGCTTTTCTGTCAGGGACACTGTTGAAAACGGGTGTTTATTACCCAGTCTGACTTTTCTGGTTAGCAAATGCCAATAAATAAATAAAATAAAATAAATATTGATTCTTATCTCAAGATCCATTTTTGAGTTTCTGTTGCTGTATTATTAGAGCAGGTTTCTGTTAACAGATTGAATCATTTTTAGTGTCAATTCTAGCCTCATTCATAGCTTCTTTACCAACTCCCTTCTCCTGGTTTTAATTCTAGACTGCTATATGTGTAACTGTCTTGTCCCCCTCCGTGTCGTATCCTCAACTGGTGCATCAACTTGCTAAATTCTAGCTCTTTTTAAGTGCATCAACTTGACATAATGTTTCTAAGGATTCTCCATCCTCTTACATTTTCCATGGTGTTTTTAAATGGGGAAAATCTTTTCATAATATTTCAGGAAGAGTCACATCAGGGAAAAAGCCACATGCTGTAGCAGTTTTCCTTGAACGGTATGAATTTCTACATATGTTTGAGGATATTCTTTTCTATCACCGTGAATACACATGACTTCTTTTTTGTTTTTTAACTAACTTTATGCTTGCATGCTAGGGGGCCTTAAGTCGAACAGAGCTTGAACCTCCATCCTTCTCAAAATATAGTACACTTAACTAGCTTGTAACACAATGACATAGTGCTAAATCAGTTTTTATTTTTTTTTTTTATCTTTCTTTTGTATTTATTTATTTATTTATTTATTGTAGGTTTGGTTTTATCACATTCCATTAGACCAACTTAATTAGTAACATGCATTTCACTTTTCTAGTACTAGAATTCTTTTCAGTATCAGTAGCGCTGAACTTAATGTAACCACCACACAACTGAAGCAAATTAATGCATTACTTGCTTTTTCATTTCACAGAAGATGGCACACTTCCTACTACAACTTTAATATTGAAGCAGAGAATTCTGTTTCAAACACTAATGATTGTTCTACTAAGTTAGTATTTTGTCAGAGTTCTTAAGATTACTTTGCAATACCCATATTATTATAGTACTAGCTAAACTTCTTTTAAAGTTGCCTGATGCAAAACTTTCTAACAAATTCAAATTCATGTTGCTGTCAGGTTCTAGCTATAGCTTGAAAATATGTTTTAAAGAATTCATTCACGCTCTTACTGGCTTGTCAATATGGAAAGCCTTGTCATAAAATTGTATTACTTGTAATTCTGAGATTATTCTAACCCTATACAAATTGCTTTTTAAGTTTGTCATAGCCCATGTAATTAGTTTTCTCTCCATAGTCCTATATGTTTACAATGCCCCTCCTGTCAGTTAGGATGACACCATGTTTCTATGCCCAATCCGCTTGTTCCCTGTTCTGTATGGTGGCAAAGCAACCAGAAGCCACCAGGTAGGATTCCAGGTTATCTTCCTCATCTGTCTTTTTTTTTTCATGACAGCTACCTTCTTGCAGTTGACACCTACATTGACATGTACAACCAACTTTTGCTGCAGTCATAACCAGCTTCTGGTCAGGTCCCACCTGTGATTCAACAAGTAAGTTTTAGCAATCCCTCTGTATCAAGGATTTCCCTCTCTCTTCCCCCCTTGGCTGACCTGGTGTGACTTAGTTTGAACTCTACAGTTCCCTACAAAACGGTGTCTACAGGACTGCAATCAGTTTCTCTCAACATTTAAACAGATTGAACTCTACAGTTCCCTACAAAACGGTGTCTACAGGACTGCAATCAGTTTCTCTCAACATTTAAACAGATTGAACTCTACAGTTCCCTACAAAATGGTGTCTACAGGACTGCAATCAGTTTCTCTCAACATTTAAACAGATTGAACTCTACAGTTCCCTACAAAATGGTGTCTACAGGACTGCAATCAGTTTCTCTCAACATTTAAACAGAGTAGTTACACACAAAAAGCATTTGTTAAGCTTTTACTTACAGTGCTTTGTAATTAAGCAGGTCACCATATTGGCCAGCCATAGGGCTCTTTGTTTCTACTTGAGTGGTTGCCTCCTTCCCCTGTAACTGAAGTAAATTGACTTTTACATTAGAGCTGTAATACTTACCTTATAGCTTTAGGACACCTTAGGAAACCTTGTAAACTGCAATAGCCTGACATTTGAACAAGTAACCCTTGTAAAAATTCCCAAAATGGTATACTGTTGGTCTGTCTTTCCTGCTAAACATAAGTGAAATTACAGTGCTGAGTGCAAGTAACATTAAAATTAAAGTACTGAGTGCAAATAACACAGTGCTGAGTGCAGATTTTAGGCCTTTACATTCAACTTATCTCTGGTGTGGTGTCTTGAGTCAATCAGCGTATTCCCTGTAACCACTCCTACTGCCTTCTCTCTTCCCCCACCCCCCCTCTTTCCTCAAACAGGTTAAACTGCTGCAATTCAGTACAGGCATCATTTTCAAATCTAGGTGCTTAGGATTTCCCTCTCTCTTCCCCCCCTTGGCTGACCTAGTGTGACTTAGTGTAAGTTTCCTCATTGTATGGATCTTTTACTGTTTTTTTGTGTAACTGAATGACCTGCAGCTAAATTCTGGTTCTGCACAGACTGCTCTATTTTTTTCAGAGGCTCTATAAGTAGCTAGTGACTTTACTGAATTTCTGTGGTAATATTTGTGTTTAAACTGAACCTGTACCTAGAGAAAGTGTATAATCAGAGCTCCTCCTTGCTGCATGTGTTTTTTTAATGTTTAAATTGCACACACACATTGAAGAAGTGCTTTTATGACTTGAATAACTTGGGCTAGCTATACCTGAAGTGCTTTTACTGACAATTTTCCAGTTGTACAATTTGAATAATTGATTTAGTTTTTCTGGTATATCTTTAAAATCTGGCAAGTGTTTATTTACTGCATTGCTCTCTTGCTTAGGTTTCTTAGTTATAAATCTTAGTTCATTCTGAAGTATGCTACTTTACCCCCCACCAAACCTTTCTGAATGCATTATTATATAATAACTGCCTGTTGGTGCCTTCATGCTTACCCTACAATCTTTGCTTTTCTCTTTCCCTAGTTGAACTCTAAAGTTCCCTACAAAACGGTGTTTACAGGACTGCAATCAGTTTCTCTCAACATTTGAACAGAGTAGGTTACACACACAAAAAGCATTTGTTAAGCTTTTACTTACAGTGCTTTGAAATTAAGCAGGTCACCATATTGGTCAGCCATAGGGCTCTTTGTTTCTACTTGAGTGGTTGCCTCCTTCCCCTGTAACTGAAGTAAATTGACTCTTACATTAAGAGCTGTAATACTTACCTTATAGCTTTAGGACACCTTAGGAAACCTTGTAAACGGCAATAGCCTGACATTTGAACAAGTAACCCTTGTAAAAATTCCCAAAATGGTATACTGTTGGTCTGTCTTTCCTGCTAAACATAAGTGAAATTACAGTGCTGAGTGCAAGTAACATTAAAATTAAAGTACCGAGTGCAAATAACACAGTACTGAGTGCAGATGTTAGGCCCTTACATTCAACTTATCTCTGGTGTGGTGTCTTGAGTCAATCAGGGTATTCCCTGTAACCACTCCTACTGCCCCCCCCCCCTCTTTCCTCAAACAGGTTAAACTGCTACAATTCAGTACAGGCATCATTTTCAAATCTAGGTGCTTAGGATTTCCCTCTCTCTTCCCCCCCTTGGCTGACCTGGTGTGACTTAGTGTAAGTTTCCTCATTGTATGGATCTTTTACTGTTTTTTGTGTAACTGAATGACCTGCAGCTAAATTCTGGTTCTGCACAGACTGCTCTATTTTTTTCCAGAGGCTCTATAAGTATGCTTTATAAGTGACTTTACTGAATGTCTGTGGTAATATTTGTGTTTAAACTGAACCTGTACCTAGAGAAAGTGTATAATCAGAGCTCCTCCTTGCTGCATGTGTTTTTTTAATGTTTAAATTGCACACACACTTTGAAGAAGTGCTTTTATGACTTGAATAACTTGGGCTAGCTATACCTGAAGTGCTTTTACTGGCAATATTCCAGTTGTACAATTTGAATAATTGATTTAGTTGTTCTGGTATATCTTTAAAATCTGGCAAGTGTTTATTTACTGCATTGCTCTCTTGCTTAGGTTTCTTAGCTATAAATCTTAGTTCATTCTGAAGTATGCTACTTTACCCCCCCCCCACCAAACCTTTCTGAATGCATTATTATATAATAACTGCCTGTTGTTGCCTTCATGCTTACCCTAGAATTTCTGCTTTTCTCTTTTCCTAGTTGAACTCTACAGTTCCCTACAAAACGGTGTCTACAGGACTGCAATCAGTTTCTCTCAACATTTAAACAGAGTAGGTTACACACAAAAAGTATTTGTTAAACTTTTACTTACAGTGCTTTGTAATTAAGCAGGTCGCCATATTGGTCAGCCATAGGGCTCTTTGTTTCTACTTGAGTGGTTGCCTCCTTCCCCTGTAACTGAAGTAAATTGACTCTTACATTAAGAGCTGTAATACTTACCTTATAGCTTTAGGACACCTTAGGAAAATTTATAAACTGCAATAGCCCCGCTATTATAGCTTTAGGACACCTTAGGAAACCTTGTAAACTGCAATAGCCCCGCTATTATAGGTTTAGGACACCTTAGGAAACCTTGTAAACTGCAATAGACCCGCTATTATAGCTTTAGGACACCTTAGGGAACCTTGTAAACTGCAATAGCCCCGCTATTATAGCTTTAGGACACCTTAGGAAACCTTGTAAACTGCAATAGCCCCGCTATTATAGCTTTAGGACACCTTAGGAAACCTTGTAAACTGCAATAGCCCCGCTATTATAGCTTTAGGACACCTTAGGAAACCTTGTAAACTGCAATAGCCCCGCTATTATAGCTTTAGGACACCTTAGGAAACCTTGTAAACTGCAATAGCCCCGCTATTATAGCTTTAGGACACCTTAGGAAACCTTGTAAACTGCAATAGCCCTGCTACGTTCGCCCTCGCTACGCTTGGGCTCTCTTCGCTCCCCTCCCTGCCCCCAATTTCCTCCCGCCCCCAGTACCTCTAAATATATAGTACTATAGCCACTCCCCCACTTTCTAGATCCTATCTGCTTTCATCTGGGATAATTCCACCCACCCCCATTCTACTACCTACATTTTAATAGCACCTATTAGCTTTCATCTGGCATTCTCCCATCCCCCTTCCAGTACCTTTACCTCACCACTCTATCTTCTGGTGTTGCATCACCAGGTAAAACAAAGTTCCTTCACTCACTAGCTGAAACACATATATGATATACGCCTCTTTACTACCCCTCTTGTTCACACCATACCTCCTTATCTTGTATGAAAACCAGTTTCTCACGGGATTTCAGGTCCCAAAAGGCCATACTATCACCCCAGCTGTAAATCCTTCCACATTCAACCATACTTACAGTACCAGATCCTATCCAACATCTTGTTCAGTCTATCAACATCTCAACCACAGGCACATTAGCTCTAGATCCAAACACTACCACAAACTAATAAACAAATTCCTGAAGTTCATCACCAAGTATAGACTCAACCTAATACTTGGTGGTGATATTCACCCCAACCCTGGCCCACTCACTTCAGATACACATACCCCCTCTACTTGTAATCTAAGCTACAAACCTACAATTTAATATGCCAACTAACTCTCTCCTAGTCTGTCATCTCAATATTAGAAGCATTAATAACAAGGTACATGAATTGCATGCACTTCTGGATGTCCACTCCCCTGAGATTCTCTGTTTATCTGAAACATGGTTAAAACCTAACACTAAAGACAATGAAGTGTTACCACCTGGGTACAACATACACAGGCTGGATCGTGCTTCGAGGAAGGGGGGTGGGGTAGCTGTACTCTATAAATCTGAGTTGAATGTCACCATAGATGTAATACAACCTCCTCAGATTAATAACTCGGAGATACTTGCCACCAAATTGCAACTTAATAAAAATAAATTCATTAATATCATCTGTACGTACATTCCCCCAGGTAACAATATATCTACATTTGAAGATATCCTGCACTGGCTATCATGTCACTACCCCCAAGAAACCCTACTACTTGGAGACTTTAACATAGACTGGGGCACCTATTCCTTAGAATCCCCACTCACCCATATTAACCTGCATGCATTTACACAAATCATATCCACCCCTACCAGGATAGGTAAACCCAACCAAAAAGAAAGTATACTTTACTGGGTACTCATAAACAGTCACCCCCAACTGTACACCTCTGGTACCCTCCTTAATGGCCTAAGCGATCACCTTCTCACATATGTAATTAAGCACAAAACCATTAATTCCCAACAACCCTTACTCAGAAAGGTTAAAAACAATAAAAACTTTGACCCTGCCAAATTCCAACAAGAACTAAACTCATGTAATTGGTCTATTCTAAAACACCTCCCCTTAGAGGAAGCAGTAGCATACTTTAACAACAAATTCCTTGAGATCCTTGATTTGCATGCACCTGTTCGTTCAAAGAGATCCAAGGCAAAAACTGCACCATGGCTTTCTATAGAGTCTAAACTCAAAATTACCCTTAGAAACAAAGCATGGGCTTTATGGCATTCTTCTAAAGACCCTCAAGATCACATAAATACAGGCAGTCCAGGAACGAAACCAAAAAATCAGTTTTACAAGACAAAAAACAATACTACTGTAATTTACAGACAGTAAATCAAAATAACCCTCAGAAGTTTTGGGCAGGTTTAAATAATCTACTACATTCTGGACAAACTTCAACCCCAATCCCTGCTAATACTATTGATAAAACCCCTGAAGATGTTTCTGATAGTTTTAACCAATTCTTTACTGAGACAATTCAAGCCCTAGCTAGCCAACTACCTCCTAGCTCCCCTGGTCCTGAAAGTAGCACCCCTAGAAACCTACTTGCGTTCAGCTTCCAACCAGTCGCCACTTCACTTATCCGTACCTTGATCAAAAAATTAAAACCCACTACACTTTCTGCTGATCAACTCCCTGCCGAGTACCTAAAAAAATCAGCTGATGCTATTGCTTATCCCATCTCAATACTAATCAATAGAACCATAGTAGAAGCTAAAATTCCCACCATCTGGAAAATGTCCTATGTAATCCCACTTCACAAAGGAGGCAGCTCTACTGAATTCTCCAATTATAGGCCAATAGCTATACTCTCTCCACTTGCAAAGATTATGGAAAAATGTATTCATAGACAACTCATGCACCACCTAATCCAAAATCGCCTTATGGCAGACACTCAGCATGGCTTCCGTACACATCACAGCACTACTTCAGCCCTCCTAGCCTTTACTAACACCATAAACCATAATCGCAACAATAATTATATATCCTCAGCCTTCTTTTTGGATCTTTCCAAGGCATTCAATATGGTTGATCACCAACTTTTAATCCACACTCTGCAAACACTCTGTCTAGATACTGGAGCCCTCCAATGGTTTCAATCCTACCTGAATGGTCGACAGCAGGCTGTCCTCTGGCAGAACAAACTCTCTAACCTTCTACCTAACACCCTCAGAGTACCACAAGGCTCTATACTAGGGCCCTTGCTATTCTCCATCTTCATTAACGACCTTTATACTGTCATCCCAAAAGTCAGCTGTATCCAATATGCTGATGACTCTACTCTGATTTGCTCAGCCACATCTCCAGTAGAGTTATGGTCAGCTACCCAGACCACCTTTAATACAATAGAAAACTGGCTTTCTGAACATCGTCTGATCCTAAATCCCAAAAAAACTAAAATTCTGTTATTTTCACCAACACATAGGTCTACCGCTTTCACCTTTACCATAAAATCAAATGATGGCACAATAATCTCCCCTGCCTCATTTACAAAACTAGGTGTCATCATAGACAATAATCTAAAATTTGACCTACATGTTAACCAAACTATCAAAACCATCAATAAAAAACTAGGGTCACTTTACAGAATAAAAGCCTTCATAATCCCTCCAGCTAAAATTGCCATAGCTCGCTCTCACCTTCTTTCAACCCTTCTGTATGCATCCCCTCTACTCTCGAATTTGAACAAGATTGTCCTTAACAAACTCTCAATTTGCTACAACCACATTGCCAGGTTTGCCACTGGGCTGCCTTTTAGGACACATCATTGCATCAATCTAAATCTGCTTGGTTGGCTTGAACTACCCAGCCTAATCCAGTATAACCAACTGATTATGGCTATAAAATCCTCTATAATCTGGACAATACTCCTGCACTTAAAAATATTATCACCCCTTATAACAATCCTAGACCGCTTCGATCCTCTAACAGACTACTAATTCAGACTAGCAAAATTAATAACACAGCCAGTGATTCTCTCTTTGCAAACTCTGTAAGTAGATCCAGGAACTCTCTTCAAGCTGATACTACCTTACTTTCCACCTTAGGTCAATTTAAAACTAGACTCAAACAACATTTGTCACTTAACTGGCTATGTCATTGTATCAAGCCTGGCTAACTCTCTCTAGAATGTGTAAAAATCTGTTAACCAGTTTACTGTGTAATTTCATTTAATCCTGACTTGTGCTCAGGATTAAATGTAACCTGTGGAACTTGTTTAACTTGCTTACTTATGTAATCACTGTAAATAGTCTGTTTGTAATATGTAATGCTGGTATTATGTAATGCTGTATCTGCTTACCCTTGGAGCTTTTCTCCCCGGGCCTCCGCTGAAAATGGACAAGCATCCAGTCGGACTATCCCGGTCAACAAATGTAAAATAAAATAAATAAAATAAAAATCAAGGTCACCAGGTAATCATTCCAGGACCAGCAGTAGAGATATCTCAGTGAATCTATAGCAGTGCTACAGGGAACTTATAGCATAAAATCAGTTTGTGCTTCATAGCAGCGATACTAAAGGAACAGTAAATGACAAGTTCATCTCCAACCGCCCGAATTCGCTGTTAGTGTAAATGAAAGAAAACTGAAGGTACTGAGTTATATAAAAAGGTAGAGGTAAATTGTATACACTCAATTAGCAAATTAAAATAACTGAAATCACTGTATTTCTTAGCTTCTCAGTTTTAAGAGAAAATGAAAATAACATCTTGTCAGTCTCAAAACTGAATAAAATAAACATAGTGTTTTAGCTTACAGCTCCACAGAGCAGTAGCAGCATGGTGTGTTTACAAATTCATTGCAATTCTCCCAGGAAATAGGTTGGCACAGAAAAGTGATGCTGCAAACCGAACACAAGCTTTAATTCCATCATCTGACGCAGGGTCTCACCATGGGTCACTCCACAACTCAGATCTGAACTTACAAGTGCTCTCCATGCTTCGAGGATCTTCCTTCCAGATGATTCCCAGATAACAGATTAATTTACTGATTGCCCTAAGGGCTGAGAATTTTCTTTTACAGCACCATAACTGATAATTAAGAATTCATTACTGGTTATTACAACTGGACTAACTCTTGTGAGAATGATACAACTGCCACAATACAGCACATAAGCACAGATTTAAAGGCACATTACCAACTTTCTATACCCATCATTTTACAACATGTTACAATATTACTGTGACAGTGTACCCATCATGTTACAATAGTAGTGTGACAGTGTACCCATCATGTCACAATAGTAGTGTGACAGTGTACCCATCATGTTACAATAGTAGTGTGACAGTGTACCCATCATGTTACAATATTAGTATGACAGTGTACCCATCATGTTACAATATTAGAGTGACAGTGTACCCATCATGTTACAATATTAGAGTGACAGTGTACCCATCATGTTACAATATTAGTGTGACAGTGTACCCATCATGTTACAATATTAGAGTGACAGTGTACCAATTGTGTTACAATATTAGAGTGACAGTGTATCCATCATGTTACAATATTAGTGTGACAGTGTACCCATCATGTTACAATAGTAGTGTGACAGTGTACCCATCATGTTACAATGTTAGTGTGACAGTGTACCCATTATGTTACAATAGTAGTGTGACAGTGTACCCATCATGTTACAATATTAGTGTGACAGTGTATCCATCATGTTACAATATTACTGTGACAGTGTACCCATCATGTTACAATATTAGTGTGACAGTGTACCCATCATGTTACAATAGTAGTGTGACAGTGTACCCATCATGTTACAATATTAGTGTGACAGTGTATCCATCATGTTACAATATTACTGTGACAGTGTACCCATCATGTTACAATAGTAGTGTGACAGTGTACCCATCATGTTACAATATTAGTGTGACAATGTATCCATCATGTTACAATATTAGTGTGACAGTGTACCCATCATGTTACAATGTTAGTGTGACAGGTACCCATCATGTTACAATATTAGAGTGACAGTGTACCCTTCATGTTACAATATTAGAGTGACAGTGTACCCATCATGTTACAATATTAGTGTGACAGTGTACCCATCATGTTACAATATTAGAGTGACAGTGTACCCATCATGTTACAATATTAGTGTGACAGTGTATCCATCATGTTACAATATTAGTGTGACAGTGTACCCATCATGTTACAATAGTAGTGTGACAGTGTGCCCATCATGTTACAATATTAGTGTGACAGTGTATCCATCATGTTACAATATTAGAGTGACAGTGTACCCATCATGTTACAATATTAGTGTGACAGTGTACCCATCATGTTACAATATTAGAGTGACAGTGTACCAATTGTGTTACAATATTAGTGTGACAGTGTATCCATCATGTTACAATATTAGTGTGACAGTGTACCCATCATGTTACAATAGTAGTGTGACAGTGTACCCATCATGTTACAATGTTAGTGTGACAGTGTACCCATTATGTTACAATAGTAGTGTGACAGTGTACCCATCATGTTACAATGTTAGTGTGACAGTGTATCCATCATGTTACAATATTACTGTGACAGTGTACCCATCATGTTACAATATTAGTGTGACAGTGTACCCATCATGTTACAATAGTAGTGTGACAGTGTACCCATCATGTTACAATATTAGTGTGACAGTGTATCCATCATGTTACAATATTACTGTGACAGTGTACCCATCATGTTACAATAGTAGTGTGACAGTGTACCCATCATGTTACAATATTAGTGTGACAGTGTATCCATCATGTTACAATATTAGTGTGACAGTGTACCCATCATGTTACAATGTTAGTGTGACAGGTACCCATCATGTTACAATATTAGAGTGACAGTGTACCCTTCATGTTACAATATTAGAGTGACAGTGTACCCATAATGTTACAATATTAGTGTGACAGTGTACCCATCATGTTACAATATTAGAGTGACAGTGTACCCATCATGTTACAATATTAGTGTGACAGTGTACCCATCATGTTACAATATTAGAGTGACAGTGTACCCATCATGTTACATTAGTGTGACAGTGTACCCATCATGTTACAATAGTAGTGTGACAGTGTACCCATCATGTTACAATATTAGAGTGACAGTGTACCCATCATGTTACAATATTAGTGTGACAGTGTACCCACCATGTTACAATATTAGTGTGACAGTGTACCCACCATGCTACAATATTAGAATGACAGTGTACCCATCATGTTACAATATTAGTGTGACAGTGTACCCATCATGTTACAATATTAGTGTGACATTGTACCCATCATGTTACAATATCAGTGTGACAGTGTACCCATCATGTTACAATAGTAGTGTGACAGTGTACCCATCATGTTACTATATTAGAGTGACAGTGTACCCATCATGTTACAATATTAGTGTGACAGTGTACCCATCATGTTACAATATCAGTGTGACAGTGTACCCATCATGTTACAATATTAGTGTGACAGTGTACCCATCATGTCACAATATTAGTGTGACAGTGTGCCAATCGTTTTACAATAGTAGTGTGACAGTGTACCCATCATGTTACAATATTAGTGTGACAGTGTACCCATCATGTTACAATATTAGTGTGACAGTGTACCCATCATGTTACAATAGTAGTGTGACAGTGTACCCATCATGTTACAATATTAGAGTGAATTTTCTTTTACAGCACCATAACTGATAATTAAGAATTCATTACTGGTTATTACAACTGGACTAACTCTTGTGAGAATGATACAACTGCCACAATACAGCACATAAGCACAGATTTAAAGGCACATTACCAACTTTCTATACCCATCATGTTACAACATGTTACAATATTAGTGTGACAGTGTACCCATCATGTTACAATATTAGAGTGACAGTGTACCCATCATGTTACAATATTAGTGTGACAGTGTACCCATCATGTTACAATAGTAGTGTGACAGTGTACCCATCATGTTACAATATTAGTGTGACAGTGTACCCATTATGTTACAATATTAGAGTGACAATGTACCCATCATGTTACATTAGTGTGACAGTGTACACATCATGTTACAATAGTAGTGTGACAGTGTACCCATCATGTTACAATATTAATGTGACAGTGTACCCATCATGTTACAATATTAGAGTGACAGTGTACCCATCATGTTACAATATTAGAGTGACAGTGTACACATCATGTTACAATATTAGTGTGACAGTGTACCCACCATGTTACAATATTAGTGTGACAGTGTACCCATCATGCTACAATATTAGAGTGACAGTGTACCCATCATGTTACAATAATAGTGTGACAGTGTACCCATCATGTTACAATATTAGTGTGACAGTGTACCCATCATGTTACAATATCAGTGTGACAGTGTACCCATCATGTTACATTAGTAATGTGACAGTGTACCCATCATGTTACAATATTAGAGTGACAGTGTACCCATCATGTTACAATATTAGTGTGACAGTGTACCCATCATGTTACAATATCAGTGTGACAGTGTACCCATCATGTTACAATAGTAATGTGACAGTGTACCCATCATGTTGCAATATTAGAGTGATAGTGTACCCATCATGTTACAATATTAGTGTGACAGTGTACCCATCATGTTACAATATTAGTGTGACAGTGTACCCATTATGTTACAATATTAGAGTGACAGTGTACCAATCGTCTTACAATATTAGTGTGACAGTCTATCCATCATGTTACAATATTAGTGTGACAGTGTACCCATCATGTTACAATGTTAGTGTGACAGTGTACCCATCATGTTACAATATTAGTGTGACAGTGTACCCATCATGTTACAATATTAGTGTGACAGTGTACCCATCATGTCACAATATTAGTGTGACAGTGTACCCATCATGTTATAATATTAGTGTGACAGTGTACCCGTCATGTCACAATATTAGTGTGACAGTGTACCCATCATGTCACAATAGTAGTGTGACAGTGTACCCATCATGTTACAATAGTAGTGTGACAGTGTACCCATCATGTTACAATATTAGTGTGACAGTGTACCCATCATGTTACAATAGTAGTGTGACAGTGTACCCATCATGTTACAATATTAGAGTGACAGTGTACCCATCATGTTACAATATTAGAGTGATAGTGTACCCATCATGTTACAATATTAGTGTGACAGTGTACCCATCATGTTACAATAGTAGTGTGACAGTGTACCCATTATGTTACACTATTAGAGTGACAGTGTACCAATCGTCTTACAATATTAGTGTGACAGTCTATCCATCATGTTACAATATTAGTGTGACAGTGTACCCATCATGTTACAATGTTAGTGTGACAGTGTACCCATCATGTTACAATATTAGTGTGACAGTGTACCCATCATGTTACAATATTAGTGTGACAGTGTACCCATCATGTCACAATATTAGTGTGACAGTGTACCCATCATGTTATAATATTAGTGTGACAGTGTACCCGTCATGTCACAATATTAGTGTGACAGTGTACCCATCATGTCACAATAGTAGTGTGACAGTGTACCCATCATGTTACAATAGTAGTGTGACAGTGTACCCATCATGTTACAATATTAGTGTGACAGTGTACCCATCATGTTACAATAGTAGTGTGACAGTGTACCCATCATGTTACAATATTAGAGTGACAGTGTACCCATCATGTTACAATATTAGTGTGACAGTGTACCCATCATGTTACAATATTAGTGTGACAGTGTACCCATCATGTTACAATAGTAGTGTGACAGTGTACCCATCATGTTACAATATTAGTGTGACAGTGTACCCGTCATGTTACAATATTAGAGTGACAGTGTACCCATCATGTTACAATATTAGTGTGACAGTGTACCCATCATGTTACAATATTAGTGTGACAGTGTACCCACCATCTCATTTTATTTTCCTTTTCTATATTTCCTTTCCTCTCCAAAGGTAACTCACAACACGTGTGCAAGATTGACAATTCCCAGGTAGGGGAATATTCCCTCTCCATGGGGGTTGGGCAGTCTTAGAGTTAGTATAATATATATTTAGCAGGGAGTGAGGGAGGTTAATCTTTTTCAAGGTAATTCCTGGAGCATGTGCAGAACATGTCAGCATTTGTTGTTTTGACTTTATTATTTTAGTTATTTGGGTGTCAGTGTAGCTGGCCATTCGATCTAGTGCCCTACACACATGTATCTATACTAGTTATACATACACACATGTGTGTATAAATAGTATGCATGCAATAAGGCACAGAGGCATATTACCACATGCCCAGTGTTGTTGTGAGGTACAAGCTAGAATGATAAAGGTGAACAGCAGCAAAATCAATACACCATTCAGTTGTGTCAAGTGATACAGTGTACATTACTTACAGTATAGCTATGTTTTACCCCGACACACTGTGTGTGAATATATCAAGCTAAGTTGTAACAATGTAATCTGCATGTAGTCTATTCCTATAATCATGCATGTAATATACTGCATTTGTGAACTATTGTCAAGTTGGTATAATTGTGTCTGAAATTTATCATTATTTACAAATATATTTCTTCTTGTTGTATATATTACTTTCTGGAGTTTTTTTCCCCCAGACCTCAACTGAAAATGGGCTACTAGCCCAGTCGGACCACCCCAGTAAACAAATGTAAAATAAATAAATGCTTTTATTGTCCTAGATGACTGGAATTAAACACTGCTTAATATTGCCCATTTCCCCAAATGTACTTTTCCTAATTCTGCAGCCTATCATAAATGATATCTCACAGCACATTGGGAGAGAGTTTTGTTTGGTTATGAGAGAGTAAGAGGTGGGAGGGTTCAAATGGATCCTGACTGACAGATGATCAGCCATTCATCACCCAGTTTTTCTGCATCCAATCACTGTTATACAAACCCATGATGTTACACTGTACAGAGTAGTACAGCTAGTTCCTTGCTAGAGGTGGCTGCTAGTTATCCACATCCTTTGGGAAGGTGTACCGCTCCCATCACACCAGACAGGAATACCTATACATTTCCCCTTCACCGAGGAACAGCTAACTTCTGATCCTGATGGAAATGTAAACAAATGCCTTACGTGGTTGTGCAAGATTCTGAGATGGTATATATTCACAGGTTGAAAGGTACTTATGAAGATACTGATCTGTGCGGATCCAATAAATAGAGTATTGCATTCCCATGGCACTTTTTAATCCTTATACTTAGGTTCATAGATTCATAGGTAGGTACTAGGCAATCAGCCCAAGGGCCTACATAAGCCTAGCCAACAAGTTTTCCTGGCTTATGCCACCCAAGAAAGTTATTTTCCTGTGCCCCTGTCGAGCAGAGACACATAAGTGATCCCCGGGGTGTATTTCCTATTTCCCATCGCATATGAATAACCCAGAGGTAGGCTGTACAAAGATATTTTGGGACATTTATATATTTCCCCTATCCATAAGTGACAGGGATAGTAAATGGGGGGGTGAATTTGTAGTCACCCATCTGTTCATCCAAAGTACATTTGAACAGAGTAAGAGAAGTATGCTGCTTATCACAGAGTGAGAGACAATTCCCTAAAAGCAGTATTCTCTGTGACACATACCTATCCCGCCAACATTTCCATTGTTTTGCAAGAGACTGAGATCTTTTGAGCAGGTGTTTATGGCACCATTGTATTTCTGTATGTATATGTGGACACGGATCTCCTCTCAGTAGTCTGTATGATAGCGACAATAGGGCCAAGGCGTTGACATGATCTGCTTCATTTTACTATTTAGGCCCTTTTTTTGATTTTTTTGATTTTTTTTTTTTGATTTTTTTTTTTGATTTTTTTTTTTGATTTTTTTGATTTTTTTGATTTTTTTTTTTTGATTTTTTTTTTTTTAGTCAAAAAGTATTGTGGTCATTCCAGTTATGGCAAATGTTTGGACAGGTACATACCAAAAGAGGCATTATACTCAATGACTGGTCTAATGAGAGCTGATTACATTAGAATAATTACATCCCTGGACCTGGATACAATACCTTCAGATATAAGTTCTGCAATAAAAATGGACTTTCTTATAACAGCCGAGTAAAAACGGACATCCTTACAGTAGCGGATACTTATTGATCAAAGAACAGTTTATTATTGTATGGGGTTCCCAGATCCCCAGTTACGAGATAAATTTTTGGGGGGGGGTGTTGTCAATGTGTTAGTTACAAGGGGTGTCATTCTTGCTGAAGAAGATGATTATACACTTCTGGCATTTAGTTTTATACCACATTTTTGATACCAGCTATTTGTTTGGGACCGGTCCTCTTGGAGAATATTGGTGTCCTTTGAGGAGTTTATGATGTCACCAAGTTTGTAGTTATCTGCAAATTTGGTCAGCCACAAAGTCTTAACACTAGCATTGACCTCCGAGAAGTAAATGCCACAAAAGAGTGGCCCAAGGACTGAACCTTGTGGTACACCAATAGAGAAAGGTCTTTTGGGGTAGGTAGAGCTGCCCACCCTAACTTCCTGAATTCTATTTGTAAGCTAATTTGTTATCCAATGAGTTACACTGGAACTGACATTTAACTGGGAGAGTTTATTGATGATACCCGAGTGTAGGATGTTATCAAATGTCTTTGCATGGTCCAGATATACATGGTTTTGCCATTGTCCACTGTTTCAATAATTTTTTCAAAGAAGTTGACTAAGTCAAACTCCCCAGGGAACACCAACATCTTGTGAATGGACGTGTCCTAACATTGGTAGTTTTACTACATTTCTGACGTCTGCTTTTACTCCATTGCAGATACCGAGTTTTCTTCATGTATGGATAGACAGGCATCCTTCTTAACGCCTCCTATCCATCTCCATCATTTCAGACTCACCATTCATATTAATTAATTAATTAATTAATTAATTAATTAATTAATTAATTAATTCTGTTTGTTGACCAAAAAAGTTTGACTAGGTAAAGCCCATTTTCAGTGACGGTACATTTATATTAACAAGTGAATTTCAGACAGTTCTCAAAAAAAAAAAAAACAAGTTACAGTTCTCTGAAGAGACATAGTTACAAGACAGGTATATACAGTATTTACATCAACATGTATAAGTCCATACAGTCCTGGTAGCTCTAAAATCTTGCAGAAAGCAGAAGGGTAAACATTGTTTTAAAGAAGTATAGTGGTTTTACATTTCAGTATAGAAATGTTTATAAAGAGTTTAACACCATGAAGAGAATAACTTGGAAGTAAGTTATAAAATGATGTATGCGGAAGTATTAGTATTGTATATGAGATTAGTGGTAAAAACATTTGAGTGAGAGAGCAGGGTGTAGGATTAGTTCTATGTAGACTGCTTATTCCAAATTGGTGTATCTGGAAGTTTTACAACTTAGGTATACAGGGGATGCATGAGAGGGACAGAGCTGTGGATGGGGGCAGTTAGAAAAAGAGAAGGATGAGAAATAGTGTTTATGTAATAGAAAAATGAGAATTTTTAAGAGGGGTGAAGAGGGTGTATTGATTTAAGTGTAGGATGGAAAGTGGTTAGAGGTGTACTGATTTAAGAACAGAAGGGCATAATGTTAACTATAGGTAACAAAAAGTTTGTACTTTCACTAGAGGTCTGAACCTGGTGATAAACATGAGCGTGACCAGGACTGGGTAAGGTATTGTTTGAGTTGGATTTTATAGCTTGGGAGCTTGCTAGTCATTTTGCTTTTGTAGGGATGGTATTCCAGAGTTTGGAGATGTAACAGGAGTGTAGTGAGTGCTTTACAAATATTTAGTATAAATTTATCACCAGAATGGAGATCTCTTGTGGGGGTGCAGGGCTATAGCATATGTTTAATGCATTGCATTTTCAGGATAATATATCATATTGTATGCCATGACTAACTGAGAGTATATTATGTAGTTGTTAAGCTCTAGCCAGTTTAGCTGCTTTAAAGCTTGTCAGTGGTGAGCTCGGTGTGCAGTACTGGTAGCGAATTTAGCTGCTTTGTTGTAACAGGAGGTTAGTTTGTATCTTAGTGTAGCTCTTAGGTTTTAAGGATATGTGAGGTATATATGAGGGTTGGAAGAAAATAGGATGAGGCTAGGGTTTTCATTCTATGTCTGTAAGATACTGTTTTGCACTGTAAAGGGATCCAACTTTCTGCTGGGTCTTTTTAATGTTTTAAAAATATGTTGATCAGTTTTTAGACTATCATATATTATCATCAGTAGGTGAAAGTGTGTGTGTAAGTGAGTGGTGCGAATGAACTACTGTGGCAGGGCTAGCCACTCAGAGGTGTAAACCTTGGCTTGAGATGATTGTCACTGCTGAAGTGTGACACCCCAACCCCATGCGCAAAATGGGAAAAGGGGTTGAGGATGGATGGATGGATCTATTACAATCTGTGGTTACTAACTCAATTTTAGTATTATTTGCAAATGTAACTAAGAAAGATTGTTGTTGATTGAGATAATGTTTTGGGGTGAACAGCATCAGTTTTGTTTTACTTAGATTAAGGAGTAGGTTTGAATTTTGCAGCCAGGTTTCAATTGAAGAGAAAGAAATTTGAATGATTTCTTGGAGTTTGGATATTGTGGGGGTTGTACATATTAAAAATTGATTTTTTAGAGTTTGGCTATTTTGGGGGCTGTACATATCAAAAGTGAATTACCTGCATACTGTACTATATTTGCTTGGTGTATGGCACTATAAAGCTTGTTTATAAAAAATATTAAATAGACAGGGTCCTAGTACTGAGCCTTGAGCTATACTGATAGTAACAGAAGAGAGGAGGAGGGGTCCTCTTGCCATTTAACTGCTTGTTGCCTTCCAGATAGATAACTAAGGAACCATGTAAGGGGGGATAGACAGAGAGACCTATACAGGAGAGTTCAGTAAGTACATATTGGTGTGATATAGTGTTGAAAGTTTTGGATAAGTCTAGGAACACAGCTGACACGGGTTACCATTGTTCCTATGCTGGTTTATAATGGTGGTGAAGTGATGGAGATCAGTGGTTATGCTGGGGCTGGGTCTGAAAATATGCTGTGTTTCTGAGAGCAGGTTATTTGAATTTAGGTGACGTAGAAACGTGAATGCATTTTTATTAAAGTATTTTTGCTAGGGGGAAAAGATTGCAATGGATATGTAGTTACTAAACTCTCTAGATGTGCCACCTTTGCATAAAGGTATAATAAAGGATTTTTTTTTACATGGAAGTAGCATATTTTCTGGATATAAATCTATTAATCAATATAGAGATCGGAAAAGCAATTGCATCTGCAGTCACTTTCAAGTAGTCCAAGTGGAGCTGGTCAGCAGCTATAGTGGTTATTTTTAGCTTATGTAGGAGTTGGTCAGCAGCTAGTGTGGTTATTTTTAGCTTATGTAGGAGTTGGTCAGTAGCTAGGGTGGTTATTTTTAGCTTATGTAGGAGTTGGCCAGTAGCTAGGGTGGTTATTTTTAGCTTATGTAGGAGTTGATCAGCCGCTAGGGTGGTTATTTTTAGCTTATGTAGGAGTTGGTCAGCAGCTAGGGTGCTTATTTTTAGCTTATGCAGGAGTTGGTCAGCAGCTAGGGTGGTTATTTTTAGGTTATGCAGGAGTTAGTCAGTAGCTAGGGTGGCTGGTTTTAGTTTATGCTGGAGCTTTTTAATGGTGGAGGGAGATACTGGTCTGAAGTCAAATAGCTGGGGATATTTAGCACAGGCTGCAGGTACTGAGAGGGTAGTGGCGGTATTAATGTTTGTGAGGGACATTCATGTTGGTATAAAATAGTCATTAAACTGGGTGGAAATTGATGTAGGGATGGGGTGCCGTTTGGCTTGTATGTAAAATGGTATTTATGGATGTCCAGAAGTGCTTTGGGTTGCTTTAATGTTTATTTTGGAGGATGTTATAACTGATTTTCTTGTTATGCTTTATTTGGTATTTTTTCCTGTTCTTTTGGTGCCTGAAAAGTTTAAATGTATTTTGTGTTCAATTTTTGTGCCATTCTTTCCAGGGTCATATTGTAGCATTAATTTCTTAGTTACCTTTGTTAGCCATGGGGGTTAGACCTGACCCTTTTCATAAACACTGGGGCAAGGTTATTGAGAAGTTTTCAGAATATCTCATTGAAGTGTGTGCCAACAGAGACTAAGGGCAGAGATTTTAGTATTTTCCAGGTATATTAGGTTCATAGGTGTGTACTAGACCAATGGCCCTGGGGCCTGTGTAAGCCTAGCCAATAAGAATCCCTAGTATCAAGTCAACAGATGCTAGTTCCCATTGCCTCTATCTAGCAGGGCAGCTGAGGTGATCCCCAGGGTGAATTTTCTATTTCCCATCCACTCATCAAGATTTCTTTTGAAGAGGGCCAGAGACGAGCTCTGCTTGACATGGAATGGGAGTCTGTTCCAGAGCATGGGCAGTCTCTGAGTAAGGAACCTATCCCTCCAGCATGTTTTATTTAATGTGGTAACAAGACTGAGGTCACTGGAGTATGTGGCATGGAAGGATTGGGTTTTTTTTTTTTTTTAGATGTAGCATGTCTAGCAGCTCTGGGTCAGACATGGCTTTGCAGGTTAAGCAGAGATCACCTCTAAGGAGGCGATATGAGACTGAATATAGCTGGAGTTGTTTGAGTGTGTCAGCATACAGCATGTGTTTAAGGCCTAGAATCCTCTTGGGGAGGTATTTTTGTGGCCTTTCCAGCTGTTGCAGGTGTCTAGTGAGGTACATGCCAAAAGGGGCATTGTATTCTATAATAGGTCTAATGAGGGACAAGTAGACAGGGACGATGACCTCTTTCTTCCTAGACGAAAAACCTTTTGTGATGAGATGTGCCACATAAAAGGATTTTCTATGTGGCTGTATCCACGGTGGTGGTGCTGCGGTAGCGTTGTCGCCTCACAGTAAGACGCTGACCGGTTCGACTCTTAGCTAGAGTGTCTTCTGCGTGGAGACGTGCGTGAATGGGCGTACCTTCATTGAAGGTTGTGCGTTAGGGCTGGCAACTCAGCACGTAAAAATCAACTGCCAATCATTAGCAGACCGGAGTTCCGCTGTGGCGACCCCTAACCGGGAAAAGCTGAAAGACACAACAACAACAACAACAACAACATTAATGATGTGGTTGTCAAAGGAGAGATTGCTATCAGCCTGTGTTCCCAGATCTCTTATTGCACCTTCTGAGTTAAGTGGAACACCGTTGATGAGGTAGTTCATGGGCACAGAGTTTTCCCAAAGGGAATAACGATACATTTTTTGGCACTTAATTTAAGGCTGCAGTTCAGGCGCCAGTCATTGGTGTCAGTGAGGCCCCTTTGTAGGATGTCTACGTCAGGTGGGGATTCTATAGTGGCTCCCAGTTTGCAATCATCTGCAAACTTGGTCAGCCAGAGTCCTTTTGTGTTGCCTTGAACTTCTGAGAAGTAGATGCCGAATAGAGGGGGACCCAGGACAGATCCCTGCGGGACACCACTCGTGACTGGTCGGTAGTCCGATTTGGAGTCTGCAACTTTCACAGTGTGAGTTCTATCCATGAGTCAGTTAGCAACCCACCTTGTGACATAGGGGTTAATGCCTAGATTAGTGAGTCTATCAATGATTCCCAAGTGGGGAATGGTATCAAAGGCCTTGGCATGATCAATATGGGCTGTGTGTACCACCTTGCCCTCATCCACAGCTCTGGTGACGGACTCAAAGAAGTCTATCAGATTGAGCAGGCATAATCTACCGTTCACAAATCTGAACTGCATGGGATCCAGAGTTTGGAGGCTTCCTATATCACTATTTATAAGGTCCACAATGATACGCTCCATAGCCTTGCATATCAGACTAGTCAGGCTAATAGGGTGGTAGTTTTTGGCGTCTGTAGTCACTCCCCCTTTGTGGAGTGGGATGACCGTGGCGATTTGATGGATACAAAGCCTGAAGTGAGGCTGTGATTGAACAGGGCACTCAGATGTGGTGCCAGTTCATTTTGTAGCTCATGTAGGATGCATACAGGGATATTATCGGGACCCATGGAAGCTGTGTTCTTGGATTTAGACAGTGCAGTTTTAACCTGAGCAGCAGTAATATTAGAAACTAATACTGGTTATGTTCTGTTAATGTTTTAATAAATGTATCTTTGACAAAGTTTTTTGAGTTACAAACTTAGTTTTAATTATATATCCATCTTAGATATTGTAACTTCTGAGTGTGTTAGTAGGTAGATGTTGACTTAGGCTGTATGGAAGGCTACTGGCTATACTATTTTGTTGGGTCTATTAGTAAGAATCCAGTCTAAGGTTGACTGCCTTCCAGTACTTTTGTGGACTCTAGTAACTGATGTAATTAACTGTGTAAAGCCCTATAAGTTTATGGAACCAGATGGACTGTTGCAATTGATAAGCTGCCAGTCTATCTTTAGGTCTCCTAGTATTACTGTTTCATGTTGAATATGGTGGGATATCCAGTACAGGATATTTTCACACTGGTAATGTTTTATCCGGTAGGACATATGTGGCTGCTGAACAAAGCATTTTCCTGTTACTGATTATGAGGTGTGTTATAAGTAGTTCAGCATTATTAAATTGTGGCATCTCCAAGTTTAATTTCTCCAAGTCTTTAGGGTTTCTAATAACATGACTGGAACGAACCCCATTCCTAAGTCAAAGTATGACTTCAGTTCATGAAATTAGTATTGTTTCAATCCTTGATGTTAGCCAAAGGTTCTCTTTGCAGCACCTGCAATGTGCCCAGAAGTGACTCCTTCTGCAATTCATGTATCTCCTGAGTGTATGTGGTCATTGACTCCTTCTGCAATGCATGTGGAGTTACATGTATCGCCTGAGCGAATGTGGTCATTGACTCCTTCTGCAATTTGCGTGGAGTTACATGTAATGCCTGAGCGTATGTGGTCATTGACTCCTTCTGCAATTCGTGTGGAGTTACATGTAATGCCTGAGCGTATGTGGTCATTAACTCCTTCTGCAATTCATGTGGTTATATATATCTCCTGAGCATATGTGGTCAGGAGTTACACGTATCGCCTGAGCATATGTGGTTAGGAGTTACATGTATCTCCTGAGCGTATGTGGTCATTGACTCCTTCTGTAATTCGTGTGGAGTTACATGTATCACCTGAGCGTATGTGGTTAGGAGTTACATGTATAGCCTGAGTGTATGTGATCATTGACTCCTTCTGCAACACGTGTGGAGTTGCACGTATCACCTGAGCGTATGTGGTCAGGAGTTACACATATCGCCTGAGTGTATGTGGTCAGGAGTTACACGTATCGCCTGAGCATATGTGGTCAGGAGTTACATATATCGCCTGAGTGTATGTGGACAGGAGTTACAAGTATTGCCTGAGCATATGTGGTCAGGAATTACATGTATCGCCTGAGCGTATGTGGTCAGGAGTTACATGTATCGTCTGAGCATATGTGGACAGGAGTTACAAGTATCGCCTGAGCGTATGTGGTCAGGAGTTACACGTATCGCCTGAGCGTATGTGGTCAGGAGTTACACGTATCACCTGAGCGTATGTGGTCAGGAGTTACACGTATCGCCTGAGCGTATGTGGTCAGGAGTTACACGTATCGCCTGAGTGTATGTGGTCAGGAGTTACATGTATCGCCTGAGCGTATGTAGTTAGAAGTTACACGTATCGCCTGTGCGCATGTGGTCAGGAGTTACACGTATCGCCTGAGTGTATGTGGTCATGTTTAAGCAATTCTTGTATGTGATGGCAGTTCAGTCTTCCCATTTATTTGTCCTCTCAGGCTTAATTATACTGAAACCAGGTGGGGTAATTTCATTGTATTTTATGTGTTTTTTCACCCAGGTTTCGGTAGCTATGACTATGTCTGGAGAATATGTGGCAATACGGGCATTTACATCTTGGATTTTGTTGCATATAAAAATGTTTTTGTTGCTGTATAACATTTGTAATAAAATGTTTTATTATTGTATAATTTTGACTGTATTATGTCAATATGAGTCTGTATTATAGTATGTCTCATGTAATAACTTTGCAATGTATAATATTTGTAGAATGCTATTGTGATGTAACCTGCAGCTTTTCTTACTGGGCCTCCTCTGAAAGTGGGTACCCTGTGGGCACAGTTGTACATTTCAGTAAACAAACAATAATAAATAAATACATTAGGTAGCTAGGACTTGCCCTTGATGAATCTGAACTGTGATGGGTCACGAGTTTGTAGGTTACCTATATTCTTCTTTATTAATTCCATAATGATCCTATCCATAGCCTTGCAGATGAGACTTGTAAGGCTCACGGGTCGATAAGTTTGGTCTTTTGAAGCCCCATCTCTGTGCAAGGGAATTACTTTTGCTGTCCTCCATTCATATGGCACAAAGCTTGTTTTGACTCTGATAATGAATAGCTTCTGTAGGGAAACAAGTTCACTAAAACAGTCATTTAATTACTAACTGAAGCATGCCTGTTCACATGACATCATATTTCTGTTGGTATAGATGAAGAAAATAATTGGAATGATTGGCTGCAGGTTCATTATCAATATATAAAGCACCACCCTGCTATTTTATCTACGTTTGTAGGCTCTGCCAGCCTGCAGAGCAAGAAGACAGGGAGGGAGAGAGAGAGAGGGAAATGGACAGATGGGATAGCAGGATCTGAAATAATGTTGATGATAAGCCTGTCTCAAAGATTACAGGCTAGTATTGCAGACAGGCTGCTTGCCTAAATACCAAATCCATCATGCAGATGGAGTTGCTCAGCCCACCTTCTTTGGCTGCACTTGGCAGCGCTGCTGAGTCCTCAGGCAGCTTCAGCACTATGTCAAGACTGGGATTGTCTGGGTATTTTTGACCCCCATTCAGTACAATACCTTGATGTCAAGAAGTACTGAATCTGATGGATCCTATCCTGCTGGAGTGATGTCATCTTGGGGCTCAGGTTGAATTTTCTTATTCAGAGTAACAATGGCAGAATGGTGGATGCCATGTGTTCTCGATGCTCTGATGTTTTGGACTCCGGTCCAAAGTGTTTAAAATTGCTCTTACCTTCTTACCTTTTTCCCTTCCAACATAATCCACATAGGATGATCCCATCATAGTCCATGTAGATGTAAATGACCTGAGACATACTTCCCTGTACTATATTAAGAGGGTCATTACAGAGCTCTCAGACTACATGCCTTAGGCTGGTATGAGCAGCATATTACCATCACCAAGGTTGACTCCACAATATGAGCAAAAGATGTTTGATTTTAACAATTGACTGTATTTCTGTTGTCTTTCTAAAGGGATCTAATATTTGTCAGCTTCAGAGACATAGTTAATAAACCATGTTGCTTTGCCAAGTATGGATTGCACCTGTCCCCTCTAGGCTTTTGATAACTGGCTAAAACTTTATCCACTCCATAGCACCTTTTTTACTCAATGCCAGATTGACAAACCAAATGACATAGCAAAAACAACTCAACTGAACCTCAAGGTGTTACTGCTCAATGCTAGGAGCCCAAATAAAAAAGCACACTCCCTCCAAGCCCTTCTAATTCTTGAGAATATAGACATCTGTGCAGTTATCCAGACATGGTTTAAAGCAGCAGAGATTATCCCGGCAGTGTGAGGTTTCAGTACCTTTCACACTTTTAGACCAGTAGCTGCGCAGACAAGGGCTAAAGGAGGTGTATCAATATACCCCGATAACATGCCTACCTCAGGGGTGGTCAAACAGGATGATGTGCTGGGGGTCCTCCATGTGCAGACCACCATAGACAAAATCCTATACTATATCCTTACCAGCTGCAGGTGGCCTTCTATGTCCCATGAACCTCACAATGCATACATTACTTAGACCTGCTGCAGACACTGACCATTCAACCTAATACCCTACTCATGGGAGACTTTAATTAGGTTCCCAGGTAAACACTAGGTTACCATCCAACCTAATACCCTGCTCATGGGAGACTTTAATTAGGTTCCTCAGTAAATACTAGATTATCACTATCAGTCTGCAAACTATTACAAGCTGAACCAACAACCAAAGGTCAGCATCAAACCCTGTACATCGTATTTGTGAGGCAAAGACCTTAACCATTATGCCAGCTCCTCCCACCTACAGACTGGGAATCATACACTGCCTCATATCTACAAGCACAGAGATTCCTGGACATTGTAAATACAAACATCCTTGATCAGATAGTGAATATGCCCACTAGAGGCTCCAACGTACTGGACCTTATGCTCACAAATATAGGAGAGCACTGCACACCCCCCATGTCTCATCCACCCTGGTAAGACCCAACCATAAAGCTGTCTCCTTCAAATTCAAAATCAACTCCATAACCCCAGTAAAACCAGTAGCAGTTAGGAACCATTCTAAGGCAAATTGCCTTTTATTAAGTGATGGTTTGTCAAACTTCAGTGCTCCTCCGTACAAAGAGAAAACAGCAGCCTATGCAGCCCAAAGCGGGTGGTAAACTCCATCTAAGGCTAAAATGCTGAATTGCTCCCAGAAACTCTGTACAACCATGTCAGTGACTGCAGAAAAGCTGCTCTACCTAACAGAAATAATCCCAGAACTAGCCCCAGTAACAAATCACCCTGCCAGCATCCCGAATTATTCAAGATGTACAACAAAAGGAAAAATTATGGCAAAATCAGGTAATTCCCGTAAAAATAAAAACTCTTTCATCAACTTAACTAGGCAACTAAGAGAGCTAACTAGGCAAACAAAGACAATTCTGAGGTTAAGATGTCCTCCCACATGAAAGAATACCATAAGACCTTCTACAGCTATGTCAGAAGCCTCAAGGGAAGCACACAGCAATGTGCTGAACTGGTGGTTAATGGTGCCACATTCACCAAGCCTGGTGATATAGTGAGCCTGTTAGTCGATAAATTTAGTTCCAACTTTATCCCCTCCCACACCACAACCATCCCCTAAGAAATACCCTCAAGTATAACCACTCATCTATAACTAGGGAGCATGTACTGGCTGTGCTTGCTAAAGCCAAGAATACAGCCTCAGTGGGCCACAGTAGCATACCAGGATGCCTCCTGAACAGATTAAAATGCAACTTATCAGGACCCCTGGAGTCACTTTTAACTATAGTCTTAAAACAGGCTTTATACCATGAGAATTGAAGAAACAATGGTCATCCCCTTCATAATAGAGGACCTTCAACAGCTCCTACAAACTACAGATGCATTAGTCTGACTAGCCTTATTTGCATATCCATGGGAAGAATTATCATGAAAATTATCAACATGCACCTAAGAGTCCTACAGTCACTGGATCCATCTCTGTCTGGCTTTGTAAAAGGAAGGTCATGCTTTCTGAACCTGGTGGACTTCTTTGCAAAGGTCACTAAGGCAATGGATGAGGGGAAAATGGTGCATACTTACATCTGGTTAAAGCATTTGATACAATACCCCACTTTGGCATTGTCAACAGACTTAGGGAACTAGGTATAAACCCCTTTATAAAAAGATGGATAGCTAGATGGTACATAGATAAGACCCAAGAGGTTAGGCCACCTCCACAAAAAGACTGGTCACCAGTGAAGCTCCTCAGGGGTCTGTGCTGAGCCTATTTGGCATCTATCTCTCGGAGGTCAAAGCCAATGTCGGAGGCCTCCTCCTGACCAAGTTCACAGATGATTGCAAACTGGGAGCAGTCATTGAATCCCTCCAAGATGAAAACACCTTTCACGAATGTCTAGCAGAGACAAACACTTCTACCAAAGCCATGGCTTTAAACCCAGTGCCAAGAAATGCATTCTAGTACCTTTTGGGAAGTCGGCCACCCTGAGTAATTATGACATCAATAAAACTCCCATAAAATTTCATTCACTAGTCAGGGATCTGGGAACTCATGTAGATAGTAACCTACCCCTTGATCAGTATGTGCCCTGGGTAGTTAGAAAATTCTTCTGTGTTGCTCAACTTATAAGTAAGGGCATGGCATCTAGGTCCAGAGAGATCATTGTACCACTGTACTTGGCCCTGTGATCACCATGCACCTGATCAGACACTCTCAGCAAATGGAATATCCTCAAAGGTTCCATAGAAAAAGAATACAGGAAGTAAACACAATGTCGTTTGCTAATTGCCTCAAAGCCCTGTCTCTTTACTCAGTATCATACAGACTTTTGAGAGGTGAACTTTGCCAGGCATACAAAGCCACCCTAAACCCTGTTTTAATGAACCCTTTGCACATCTGCAAAACACAGTATCAGAACTACTAGATCAAAAGACCTAAATTTTGCTCGTGACATAAATAGGACATGTTGAAGAGATAGATATGTTTCTCAGAGAATTCCCATTCTCTGGAATAGGCTCCCCATCCATGTGAAGCATAGTTCACTCCTGGTCTGGCACTTGTGTCTCTAAATGACAGAGACAATCAGTGAATCACTCCCTATATAAATCAGATTTGTGGGTCACATTTGGGTTGTATGGCTAGGCTTATGAGGGCCTAGTGGGCATTAGCTTAGTAAACACCTATGAACCTATAAGGAAAAACAGGATAAACTGGTGATGGCACTAGAGACATTTATTTCAGAGTCAATGTCTTCTTCAAGTACTCTGTCTAATTCATTAGTCAAATTCATTATCAATATTTAATATTCAGCACAAAGAATCTACAGTTACCAACTCTTTGAATAAATAGGCCCTATTATCAGCAAAAAAAAACTGTATTACAAGGAATGGCTGCACAGTGCTTCAAACACAGTCAATGGGGGGAGCACAGACAGCCCCGATCATTTTTAAAGGGAGTAACATAGATGTTTCTCCAACCAAGTTTTATAAATCATGTATGAAAACTGATATTACCTTCCCCCGATTTTCACACAGGCCAGTGTTTCTGGAGGCAATGTAAAATAAATAGGTCCAAGCAATGAAGATTGCACAGCTGCCCTGAACATTAGAGATGATGCAGGATTAAAAGTTATGATGCTATACTTACCAAATAAGAAAGATCATGCTCTGCATGGCATTTTAATCGATGAAGAGTTCAAATACCAAGATACAGACAGAACCATGCTCTTAATACCAGGGAGTGATTTTTTTCAGCAAATCTTCAGATTTCATTTAGGTTCATAGGTTCATACTAGGCTATCTGCCCTAGGGTATTTATAAGCCTAGCCAGAGTGTGTTTGGCTTTCGCCACCCATTTTAAAATGAATTTTGCTATGCCCTTTTTCGAGGTTAGTATACTGTGCCTCTGTCTAACAGTGACACAGAAGTGATACCCAGGGTAAACCTACGATTTCCCATCCACTCATCAAGATTCCTCTTGAAGAGAGTCAATGAGGGACTCTGCCTAACCTGGACTGGGATTTTATTCCAGAGTGAAGGGAGACTCTGGGTTATGAACCTGTCTCTCCAGCATTTCCTATTTATTTCAGTGCTGAGGTTCACGTCTCTCGAATGCATAGCTCGATGGGATTTGGATTTTCTGAGGTGCAGCATGTCCATTAATTCTGGGTTGGACATGGCTTTATACGTCAGTTTGTATGCCACTGAGTAGAGCTGGAGTTTCTTTAACCGGGCAGCATATGACATCTGTTTGAGCCCTTTGATCCTCTTGATGAGGTACTTTTGGGGTCTTTCTAGTTGCTGCAGGTGTCTGGTAAGGTACATCTCAAAAGGGGCATTGTACTCAATTATGGGCCTGATGAGGGATGAGTAAAGAGGCACGATGACCTCCCCTGATCTAGATGTGAATCCCTTCATGATTAGGTGGGCTATATAAAATGTTTTTCCTAACCACTTTGGCCACATGGTTGTCAAATGAGAGATTGCTATCAACTTGGGTCCCCAGGTCCCTAATTACTTCTTCTGTACTTAATGGATTACCACCTATGTGGTAATTTGTGGGCACTTTGTTTTTGCCAAAGGGGATGACTATACACTTTTTGGCGTTTAGCTTGAGGCCATGGCTCTGGCACCAGTTGTCTGTTGCTATGAGGCCCTTTTGGAGGATGCTTGTGTCGGCTGGAGAGTCGATTATGGCGCCCAGTTTGCAGTCATCTGCGAACTTGGTCAGCCACAGTCCTTCTGTGTTGGTCTGTACCTCCGAGAAATATATACCGAACAAGAGAGGTCCCAGGACTGAGCCTTGTGGGACACCACTTGTAACTGGTTTGGAGTCTGACATGGCTCCAGCAATTCTAATCATGTGGGTTCTGTCCTTGAGCCAGTTTGCAACCCATCTAGTGACATAGGGGTTTATATTTAAGCTGGTGAGCTTATCTATAATGCCCGAGTGGGGTATTGTATCGAAGGCTTTTGCGAGGTCCAGGTAGGTTGTGTGGACCACCTTCCCCTCGTCAATGGCCTTGGTGACTGTTTCAAAAAAATCGACCAGGTTTAAGAGGCAGGATCTGCCCTTAACAAAGCCAAACTGGGTAGGATCCAGTGTCTGTAGGTCCTCAATATCTTTATTTATGAGGTCCATGATGATCCTTTCCATAGCTTTCCAGACCAAGCTAGTCAGGCTTATGGGGTGATAGTTTCCAGGATCTGTTGAGGCATCACCTTTGTGGAGAGGGACCACTGTTGCTGTACGCCACTCTTTGGGTACATATCCTGTAGTAAGGCTGAGATTGAACAGTAGTTTTATGTTTGGGTTTAGCTCTTCTTGGAGTTCATGTAGAATGCAGCCCGGGACACCGTCTGGTCCCATTGATGCTGTGTTTTTTGCTTTGGAGAGGGCGGCTCTTACCAGAGCATCTGAGATGTCAGGGGGGCAGCACTCTGCTGGGATAGATATTTGCCCTTTTGGTGGGGAGGGTGGGAGAAGTTTGCGTTGAACCTGTCAGCTAGGATGTTGGCAATGTCTGTGGGTTTGTTGTATTTTTTGTCATTTTAGACTAATTCTGAGCATATCTGGGAATTCCCACCCAGGTTCCTAACATAACTAAAGAAAGCCTTGTGATTATCCTTAGTGTCCTGTGCAATTTTTCTCTCGAAGCTGGCCTTAGACGATTTTACGAGTGCCCGTAGTTTTTTGATAATACTGATCAGAGATGCCTTCCCTTCTTGGGATTTTGTTCTATCATGTAGTAGCTTCCTCCTTCTATTGTATAGTTTGTTTATGGCTGGGGTCCACCAGACAGGACGTCTGCCTTTGGAGGATTGGGTCTTGGTTTAATTTGGGATTGCATGATCCATGCATTCCTGCAGGTGTTCATAGAATGTGTTTATAAAGGATTCTGCGGTCTGGGCCATATTTTCCACAGGCCCGGGGGCTTTGAAGGATTCCACCTCGGTTTTGAGGAGTGTGAAATTTGCTTTAGAGAAGTTTTTCACTGTGGTTTTCGGGGCAGGGGTTGGGGTCGGGATGTGAATATCCAGTGAGATTAGTTTATGGTCTGATCTTACCAGTGATGGATACACTTCTGGTCTGGAGCATAGAGTCCCCATGTTGGTGATGATCAGGTCCAGTATGTTTTCCCCTCTTGTGGGAGTGGTAACAAGTTGTTCCATAGCATTTGAGTTTATAAATTCTAGGAACCTTTGGGCTAGGGTGTTGGAGATAGAGTAATGCTCCCAGTCTATGTTTGGGTAGTTGAAGTTGCCCAATATAATAGTGTTTGGAGAGACTTTCATATTTTCCAGTGTTCTCAGGAAGGCCGAGTGGGGTTCCTGGGTTTGGGAGGGTGGTCTGTAGCAGGCTATAAACTGCAAAGCAGTTTTACCCACTGTTAGTTGCACATGGATAGTCTCTGATGCTTCGTGCTATGCCACCAACCTGGAGATGTGGGTATCTTTGACGAATATTGATACTCCCCCTCCTTTTGTGGTTCGGTCCAAGTTTTGGGGACGAAAAGCATGGTATGAGGTATAACCTGGTAGTGCTGGGGTGCTCCCGCGTGCCTTGAACCAGGTTTCTGTTACTGCACAGATATCGATGTTCTCCATGCTAAGGAGAGTTTCGAGTGCGTGCATCTTGAGGTTTAGACTTCTGGCGTTGAGTAGCATTACTCTTAGTTTCTTATCCCTTGTGATACCTATGGAGGTGGGTTTGTCTTTTGAGCCTTGCCTAAAAAAGGCACTATGGGGGTAGCAAGAGCCTTTGCCAATATCCGAAAGCCCAGGAGGGACAGGTGCAAGCCGTCCCTAGCAAAGCATCGTGGCTTGTCGAGCATGTCATCCCAGGCTGACAGGCATTGGATCCCCTTTGAATGACACCAGTACTTAAGCCAATTGTTGAAATTGATCATCTTGTCTTCATATTGTGGCATCATTCTTGATGAGGGTAAGATGCTACTCAAGGTCAGGGTCATACCGACCTGGGCTACATGCTCAGAGAGCTCCTCTATGTCTCTTTTCATGTAGTCCAGGGAGGTACGTCTCAGGTAATTCACACCAGCATGTACAATGACTGAGTCATATTTGTACTTGTATTTTTTGTATTTTACTTTTGTATTTAAAAGTTTTTTTGTTGTTTCCTTTAGTAGAAGTGTAAATTGCATTGTTGTGGGTACTTACCTGCTGGGAGGTAGCTGGCACAGCATGTATCTGTTCTTTGTACCCTTTTCCTTGCCTGTTTTATTTTCATTTCCATGGCACAGTCTCTAGCACTTGTTTGTACTGCCTATTTCTACAACTGGTTTTACTGAAAGAGACTTTTAAATCAAGCCCTTAAAATGAGTCAAGCAACATTTTCAGCTAATACTGAAATTGTTGTTCCTTGCCAGCAGTATTTTTTTAGAACTGTTTTTGCTGATTTCTCTGGTGATAAAAGGGAAACCCTACTGTTGTGGGAGTTCATTTGCTGGAAGCTGGTTAGCACTGCATGTTTGTATTATGCATTTAGTTATGCGAAGCTGGTTAGCACTGCATGTTTGTATTATGCATTTAGTTATGTGAAGCTGGTTAGCACTGCATGTTTGTATTATGCATTTAGTTATGCGAAGCTGGTTAGCACTACATGTTTGTATTGTGCATTTAGTTATGCGAAGCTGGTTAGCATTGCATGTTTGTATTATGCATTTAGTTATGCGAAGCTGGTTAGCACTGCATGTTTGTATTATGCATTTAGTTATGCGAAGTTGGTTAGCACTGCATGTTTGTATTATGCATTTAGTTATGCGAAGCTGGTTAGCACTGCATGTTTGTATTATGCATTTGGTTATGTGAAGCTGGTTAGCACTGCATGTTTGTATTATGCATTTAGTTATGCAAAGCTGGTGAGCACTGCATGTTTGTATTATGCATTTAGTTATGCGAAGCTGGTTAGCACTGCATGTTTGTATTATGCATTTAGTTATGCGAAGCTGGTTAGCACTGCATGTTTGTATTATGCATTTAGTTATGCGAAGCTGGTTAGCACTGCATGTTTGTATTATGCATTTAGTTATGTGAAGCTGGTTAGCACTGATGTTTGTATTATGCATTTAGTTATGCGAAGCTGGTTAGCACTGATGTTTGTATTATGCATTTAGTTATGCGAAGCTGGTTAGCACTGCATGTTTGTATTATGCATTTGGATATGTGAAGCTGGTTAGCACTGCATGTTTGTATTATGCATTTAGTTATGCAAAGCTGGTGAGCACTGCATGTTTGTATTATGCATTTAGTTATGCGAAGCTGGTGAGCACTGCATATTTGTATTATGCATTTAGTTATGCGAAGCTGGTTAGCACTGCATGTTTGTATTATGCATTTAGTTATGCGAAGCTGGTTAGCACTGCATGTTTGCATTATGCATTTAGTTATGTGAAGCTGGTTAGCACTGCATGTTTGTATTATGCATTTAGTTATGCGAAGCTGGTTAGCACTGCATGTTTGTGTTATGCATTTAGTTATGTGAAGCTGGTTAGCACTGCATGTTTGCATTATGCATTTAGTTATGCGAAGCTGGTTAGCACTGCATGTTTGTATTATGCATTTAGTTATGCGAAGCTGGTTAGCACTGCATGTTTGTATTATGCATTTAGTTATGCAAAGCTGGTTAGCACTGATGTTTGTATTATGCATTTAGTTATGTGAAGCTGGTTAGCACTGATGTTTGTATTATGCATTTAGTTATGCGAAGCTGGTTAGCACTGATGTTTGTATTATGCATTTAGTTATGCGAAGCTGGTTAGCACTGAATGTTTGTATTATGCATTTAGTTATGCGAAGCTGGTTAGCACTGATGTTTGTATTATGCATTTAGTTATGTGAAGCTGGTTAGCACTGCATGTTTGTATTATACATTTAGTTATGCAAAGCTGGTTAGCACTGCATGTTTCTATTATGCATTTAGTTATGTGAAGCTGGTTAGCACTGCATGTTTGTATTATGCATTTAGTTATGTGAAGCTGGTTAGCACTGCATGTTTGTATTATGCATTTAGTTATGTGAAGCTGGTTAGCACTGCATGTGTGTATTATGCACTTAGTTATGCGAAGCTGGTTAGCACTGCATGTTTGTTTTATGCATTTAGTTATGTGAAGCTGGTTAGCACTGCATGTTTGTATTATGCATTTAGTTATGCAAAGCTGGTTAGCACTGCATGTTTGTATTATGCATTTAGTTATGCAAAGCTGGTTAGCACTGCATGTTTGTATTATGCATTTAGTTATGTGAAGCTGGTTAGCCCTGCATGTTTGTATTATGCATTTAGTTATGCGAAGCTGGTTAGCACTGCATGTTTGTATTATGCATTTAGTTATGCAAAGCTGGTTAGCACTGATGTTTGTATTATGCATTTAGTTATTCGAAGCATGGTTAGCACTGCATGTTTGTATTATGCATTTAGTTGTGTGAAGCTGGTAGCACTGCATTTTTGTATTATGCACTTAGTTATGTGAAGCTGGTTAGCACTGCATGTTTGTATTATGCATTTAGTTATGCGAAGCTGGTTAGCACTGCATATTTGTATTATGCATTTAGTTATGTGAAGCTGGTTAGCACTGCATGTTTGTATTATGCATTTAGTTATGCGAAGCTGGTTAGCACTGCATGTTTGTATTATGCATTTAGTTATGTGAAGCTGGTTAGCACTGCATGTTTGTATTATGCATTTAGTTATGCGAAGATGGTTAGCACTGCATGTTTGTATTATGCATTTAGTTATGCGAAGCTGGTTAACACTGGTGTTTGTATTACGCATTTAGTTATGCAAAGCTGGTTAGCACTGATGTTTGTTATATGCATTTAGTTATGCGAAGCTGGTTAGCACTGCACGTTTGTATTATGCATTTACTTATGCAAAGCTGGTTAACACTGCATGTTTGTATTATGCATTTAGTTATGTGAAGCTGGTTAGCACTGCATGTTTGCATTATGCATTTAGTTATGCGAAGCTGGTTAGCACTGCATGTTTGTATTATGCATTTAGTTATGCGAAGCTGGTTAGCACTGCATGTTTGTATTATGCATTTAGTTATGCAAAGCTGGTTAGCACTGATGTTTGTATTATGCATTTAGTTATGTGAAGCTGGTTAGCACTGATGTTTGTATTATGCATTTAGTTATGCAAAGCTGGTTAGCACTGCATGTTTGTATTATGCATTTAGTTATGCGAAGCTGGTTAGCACTGCATATTTGTATTATGCATTTAGTTATGCGAAGCTGGTTAGCACTGATGTTTGTATTATGCATTTAGTTATGCGAAGCTGGTTAGCACTGCATGTTTATATTATGCATTTAGTTATGCGAAGCTGGTTAGCACTGATGTTTGTATTATGCATTTAGTTATGTGAAGCTGGTTAGCACTGCATGTTCGTATTATGCATTTAGTTATGCGAAGCTGGTTAGCACTGCATGTGTGTATTATGCACTTAGTTATGCGAAGCTGGTTAGCACTGCATGTTTGTTTTATGCATTTAGTTATGTGAAGCTGGTTAGCACTGCATGTTTATATTATGCATTTAGTTATGCGAAGCTGGTTAGCATTGCATGTTTGTATTATGCATTTAGTTATGCAAAGCTGGTTAGCACTGCATGTTTATATTATGCATTTAGTTATGTGAAGCTGGTTAGCACTGCATGTTTGTATTATACATTTAGTTATGCGAAGCTGGTTAGCACTGCATGTTTCTATTATGCATTTAGTTATGCGAAGCTGGTTGGCACTGATGTTTGTATTATGCATTTAGTTATGTGAAGCTGGTTAGCACTGCATGTTTCTATTATGCATTTAGTTATGCGAAGCTGGTTAGCACTGATGTTTGTATTATGCATTTAGTTATGTGAAGCTTGGTTAGCACTGCATGTTTGTATTATGCATTTAGTTATGTGAAGCTGGTTAGCACTGCATGTTTCTATTATGCATTTAGTTATGTGAAGCTGGTTAGCACTGCATGTTTGTATTATACATTTAGTTATGCGAAGCTGGTTAGCACTGCATGTTTCTATTATGCATTTAGTTATGCGAAGCTGGTTAGCACTGATGTTTGTATTATGCATTTAGTTATGTGAAGCTGGTTAGCACTGCATGTTTCTATTATGCATTTAGTTATGCGAAGCTGGTTAGCACTGATGTTTGTATTATGCATTTAGTTATGCGAAGCTTGGTTAGCACTGCATGTTTGTATTATGCATTTAGTTATGCGAAGCTGGTTAGCACTGCATGTTTGTATTATGCACTTAGTTATGCGAAGCTGGTTAGCAGTGCATGTTTGTATTATGCATTTAGTTATGCGAAGCCGGTTAGTACTGATGTTTGTTTTATGCATTTAGTTATGTGAAGCTGGTTAGCACTGCATGTTTATATTATGAATTTAGTTATGCGAAGCTGGTTAGCATTGCATGTTTGTATTATGCATTTAGTTATGCAAAGCTGGTTAGCACTGCATGTTTATATTATGCATTTAGTTATGTGAAGCTGGTTAGCACTGCATGTTTGTATTATACATTTAGTTATGCGAAGCTGGTTAGCACTGCATGTTTCTATTATGCATTTAGTTATGCGAAGCTGGTTGGCACTGATGTTTGTATTATGCATTTAGTTATGTGAAGCTGGTTAGCACTGCATGTTTCTATTATGCATTTAGTTATGCGAAGCTGGTTAGCACTGATGTTTGTATTATGCATTTAGTTATGCGAAGCTTGGTTAGCACTGCATGTTTGTATTATGCATTTAGTTATGTGAAGCTGGTTAGCACTACATGTTTCTATTATGCATTTAGTTATGTGAAGCTGGTTAGCACTGCATGTTTGTATTATACATTTAGTTATGCGAAGCTGGTTAGCACTGCATGTTTCTATTATGCATTTAGTTATGCGAAGCTGGTTAGCACTGATGTTTGTATTATGCATTTAGTTATGTGAAGCTGGTTAGCACTGCATGTTTCTATTATGCATTTAGTTATGCGAAGCTGGTTAGCACTGATGTTTGTATTATGCATTTAGTTATGCGAAGCTTGGTTAGCACTGCATGTTTGTATTATGCATTTAGTTATGCGAAGCTGGTTAGCACTGCATGTTTGTATTATGCACTTAGTTATGCGAAGCTGGTTAGCAGTGCATGTTTGTATTATGCATTTAGTTATGCGAAGCCGGTTAGTACTGATGTTTGTATTATGCACTTAGTTATGTGAAGCTGGTTAGCACTGCATGTTTGTATTATGCACTTAGTTGTGCGAAGCTGGTTAGCACTGCATGTTTGTATTATGCATTTAGTTATGCGAAGCTTGGTTAGCACTGCATGTTTGCATTATGCATTTAGTTATGCGAAGCTGGTTAGCACTGCATGTTTGTATTATGCATTTAGTTATGCGAAGCTGGTTAGCACTGCATGTTTGTATTATACATTTAGTTATGTGAAGCTGGTTAGCACTGCATGTTTGTATTATGCACTTAGTTATGCGAAGCTAGTTAGCACTGCATGTTTGTATTATGCATTTAGTTATGCGAAGCTGGTTAGCACTGCATGTTTGTATTATGCATTTAGTTATGTGAAACTGGTTAGCACTGCATGTTTGTATTATGCATTTAGTTATGCGAAGCTGCTTAGCGTTGCATGTTTGTATTATGCATTTAGTTATGCGAAGCTGGTTAGCACTTTGTGTTTTTAATGACTGTGACCATTCTTGCTTACTTTTTTTCCACTTCCATTGTGGCCTAGCACGTTTGTGCTAAACTGTCTAATGTTGCACAGCTATAAAACTGAATTCTCTGAAAACCTCTTCTGAACCAAGCAATAAATACCACGGAATAACTAGACTATGTACAATGATGTGCCAGCCAATGCTGTATAGTAGCCAGCCAATGCATTTACTTATTTCCTGTGTTCTACTGTCTCACTTTCAAGCAGAAATGTAGCTAGGGCAGAGCAAAGGGTTGGCTGCCTCAAAGTTGCAAGGTGTTAGGGGATGGGATCAGCAGTTATTATAAGGCAGTCTTGTGGTAGTGGTATTCAGCAGTGAATGCTGACACTGTTTTTGTGGTCAGGGCTGAAACACTGAAAATAAAAGCACTTTGTGGGTAGTCAAGCCACTTGCTGCATTTGTGGCAGGAAGACTGCTACAGTCTCAAGCAGATAACCATTTTTTGGTCCACAATTTCAGGAGAAGACCTTTTTTATTCCCTATTTTGCTCTTCCTGTAAGAGCTGTCTCAGTATTGTGTCTTGCCCTGAAACCAGACGGGAACAGGTATAAGATGGCCTGACCAGATAAAACTGACTCCAGTTATAGATATACTACTTTGTCTAGGCCCTTTCCCAATAGGTACCTGTCCCAGACATTGGATGAGCTCGCTACAGCTCTGATATCAAGGATTGTCCTCATTTTTACACATCTAAGCAATCATCTCTGGTTTGTTTTTCTACTCACTGAACCTTTGTTTAGTACACTGTTTCGGTCAAATGCCTGCTACTTTTTCAGGTAATTGCACTGTTCTGCTTTTTTGTGACACTTGTACCTGCATTGCACTGTTACATATTCAGTAAACTTCTCTGTTCAAATGCTTGTTGCATCCATGCCTGCAATGTTCAGCTGTATTATACTGCACTTGTTTAAAATCTGCGTTGTCAAGTACTTTTTACATGGCTTTTTACGATTCTGCACAGCTTGCTATTGCCTTGCCAAGTACTTTTCACTACGTATTTGCCTTACTGTAACTACAATGTTAATTGTGTTTTTATCGTACTGCAGCTACACTACTTACCATGGTACCTGTGCCTGACCCTGTTTGCTTTTTGATATACCACACTGTGTTCTAGAGTAGACTGCATTATGTCCTACAGCCTGCCTTACTACCATATAGCGCTGCACTGATATATTTAATTGTCTTGTCAGTGCACCAGCTCTCTGCAGGCATGGGACGACAGCCTGCCATGACTTCATCTGCTGCTATTTTGAGAGACCTGGGCACCTTGTGGCACCTGCTTCTTCCTCAGTGACAACCACTCAAGTTCAAGTTTATTAAAGTGCTTGAACTCAAGTACTGTACATGTCAATCAGTAAATAAATGCAACAAAATAACATTTCAGTCATGAAAAGGCTACATCAAACAAATATGTTTTAAGAGCATTTTTGAATCCTACAACTATAGGTATGTCCCGAATCAGCCTGGAAGATGATTCCATAGTGCAGGTCCTTGATAACTAAAGGAATGGAAACCAGAAAAATCCAAGCTGTAAAATGAGATAGGAAGTGCAGAAATGAATTGGACATGATGGAGTATAAGTATGTAGGAGAGTCTTTAAGTGTGGCGGCCTGAGATTATGAAGGTCAAGGTAAACCACAAGAAGAATCGTACACATAATGTGGTAACTGACTGGAGGCCAATAAGTGCATGGACCACAGTAGGAAGATCATCGGGATGAATAAGGCACTGCATCAAAGAAATTTTCTGAACATGAAAACATGTTGAAATCTGGTTCTTAAGGGTCAGTCAGTCATCAAGAAGTAATTTGATAGCTCGCACCCTAGACACAAATTTTAGTTTGTTGCTGTGAAACTGAATATCAGGCATCAAAACTGGACAGAAGAGTTCTTCATGGTAGCATGAATACTCATAGCAACGATTCTGGAAGTGCTGAGATTGAGCCTGTTGCTGATGATTCAGTCGTGGATAAATTCCAAGTCATAGGAAAAAGAGTCAAAGCGTGACACTGAGTCCTAATGGAACAAGATGTAAAGCTGTGTGTCATCAGCATTAGCAATGATACCGCATTCCTGTCAAATGAAGAACGTTTCCTAGTGGCGTAAGATTGATAGTGAATAAAAGTGGACCAAGAATAGAGCCTTGTGGACCCCACAATCCAGAGAGCAGGTGGAGGAGAAATTGATGCCAGACACAGCCCTCTGAGTGCAGCCTGTCAGATGAGAGACAATGCAATTTAAGAGTGTACTGGAGAGACCATAGTAATGCTCTAATCTGTCTAAAAGAATGGAATGGTCCTCTAAGTCAATTGCCAGTGACAGATCCAGAAGGACCAAAACAGAATTTTTAACATTGGTCTCTGGCAACCATGAGAACACTGAAGTCTCTGGTAAGGGCGGTCTCAGTATTTTGCCACAGAACTACAATAGAACAGGTCTAAGATGGCCTGAGCTGATAAAAGTGACTCCAGTTGTAGACAGACTACTTTATTTAGAATCTTCCCCAAGAAGGGGAGGTCAGAGCTAGGACAATAGTTACCAAGATCCTTATTGTTACCAAACACAGAATCCACTATGAGAAGTCTAAACACATTTACTCACACCGAAGGCTTCCTTCCCACCTTCCACAGTTGTAATTACACAACTTATTATATATAACACCACACCACAGTGAAAACATGCTACCGTACAGCAGCAATCAAACACAAACACTAAGCTCGCTTATGTTGAGGTACTGAAAAAACATCTTCCTGAGGCTTCTAGGCAACTTATCTGTAGACTCTGACCTCATCATCATACGCACATCTTACGTATTTCTCACACATCAACAGTCATTGTTTCTTCTCCTAACAAGGAGCACCTGTGCTGCATATCTAGGCCCTTAAGACAGCCAGAGCAGTCTGCCAAAGATGATAATATCATAGTCACACGTGACTCTATAATTCGACACAAGGACATTTATCTATCTATTTATTTATTTACTTATTTAACATTTAAAATAGTAAATAAAAGACCTGTGGTAGAGGCAACCATGCAGCGAACACAGTCATGAACAAACCCAGTCAGCGATAAAATATAAAGCACTTTAATGGTGTACACAGGTGAGCGCTTTCACATTTGCTTCATCAGACCAAGTCAAATGTGAAAGCACTCACCTGTGTACATCATTAAAGTGTTTTATATTTTATTGCTGACTGGGTTTGTTCGTGACTGTGTTCGCTGCATGGTTGCCTCTACCACAGGTCTTTTATTTACTATTTTACTTGTACATGTTTTCTGTGGGGAGGCATTTATTCCTCTGAGTGTACCGTTTTATATTTTTACTTTTATTTAACATTTGTTGCCCAGGAAAGTCTGACTAGGACACAGTCTATTTTCAGCAGAGGCCTGGAGAAAAATGCTCCAGATGCATGTCTTTGGAATGTGGGAGGAAACCGACATACCAAGAGGAAACTCATGCGAACACAGGAGGAACATCCAGATTCTGCACAGAAGGCACCGCAGCCAAGAATCGAACAGGAGAACCTCTTGCTCTGAGGTGACAATGTTAACCACTACACCACTGTGCCACCCATCTCACTAATCACAATGACCGAAGACAAAATGACTGTTTGAGGTCTTTCAGGTGTGAGAATTAGGAATGTCATCAGGGTCCAAGTACTCATAAAACCTAGCCATTGCCCATGTGGGAGTAAATGATTTTAGATGCTCCGCCCATGGGAGATGGAGCAATACATAGCTGAGTTCTCAATGTATGTAAGTGAGGCTGGGAAGCCACTAGCCTTGAGCAGCATCTGCCAATCACCATGAATGATGTCAAAATATCTACCAATCACCATGAATCATGTCAAAATATAAACACAAAATAATTGAGTTTAACAATTGGCTCATTATGTGCTGACAGTCAGATGAAGTCCAGCATATGCCAGCTTGGACAGAGAGAGATGGTACCACATGTTTTATCAGGAATCATAGTTTCTGCAGACTGACAAGGATACTTTTTATCTCATTGTTAGGCATTGCCACTCGCCCACACTGCCCAACCTAGAAATCTAAATCAGGCTTGTATAAATCTGACACTGCACAGTGACAGAACGTAACAGCAAAAATGCCTGACCTTGAGCAAATACACATTGTTATTGTTACTGAAACTGTTTCTAGAATAATAATAACAACACTGCTATACCTGAATTCACTAGGTATCATTTGATCAGATCCTCCAGGAAGGAAGGGGATACCTCCATATTTATATTCAATCACATAAGCTCATGGCAAATCCAGCAAGATAATTACCTTAAACTCCTGCATATTTTAGTGTTAATAGATACTTCAGATTAGCATATCACCACTGACTGTAAAATGCCTTGCTGCCCAAGGCAGCTGCCTCAACAAACTGGCATCCGTATTCAATCCAACACAATCATCCTGGGAGATTTCAACTATTCATCCAAAAACTGCTGAAGATACAGCACAAACAAAAATATGCACAATGGTTCTTTAACTTTATTAATACCAAATCCCTCAATGAGTTGATACCCTCTCCTACCAAGGGAGTCCGTGTCCTTGATCGGCTCCTCACCAACATAAACATTAATCTGCTCCACACCTTATATCTTCCTTTCCATGAGCCAGTATGACAATCACACTATTACCTCCTTGGTGAGAATCCAACCTAAGGCCGTACCTAACCTAACTTTGTTCAGGGAATACTCCAATGTAAACCTTATAGCACTGTCAGGCAACCTAAACAAATTCAAAAGCTCCTGTCATTGTGAAGATTGCATAACAAAGCACCTTCCAGTACAACCATTTTCTGCATCCATCTTGACTCCTACATCAAAGCCTCTGCAAATTTAAAAACAGGCCCCTAAGATCAATCTGTATTATAAACAAACTGTACAACATGGAAGATTAAGATCAGGTAACCAGTCATAATCAGTTTATGTGTTCAAGGCATGTATATTTTGAAATTCACCTTGAAAGCGGAGCTCAAGAGGGGAATTTCACTACTGAGAGCACATAAAAAGACTTATAAACCTCATCATAATTCTTTGTAAGGCATGGAGCTTAACCTGCTCCCATGTGCTATAAAAGTCATAGAAAATTTGTCGGAACACAAATTGTTTTACAGCTTTGAAAGCTTTAATACAATTATCACTGCCATTTGGAGAGCAACCTCCCCAAAACAGCAGCAAGAAGCTAAAAATCTTTAAAACAAGTAGTAAAAAACTTCATTTGGCCAAAAAGGAAGGCTGAAACAAGTGTCTGTCACCTTAATGTTTTATTTTCAGTTCCTGACACTGTTCTTTTGTGACCACCAATCACTGGTAATGCACTATCACAAGAGTACTGTAACAGTGGTGAGGTGTAATTAATAAAAGCTTGTCAAGTACCTTTCTGGCATCATAAAAGTGCTTAGCATGTCTGTCTTTTCTTCAGCTTTGGAACATTGTGTTGGTGTGCCTTGCACTACAAAAGGGAAAAAAAGCTTCTTGCACTAAGAAATAAAATAAAATCCTCTAAGTCTACAAGTGACTTTGAAAAGGCTTGCAAATAACTCTGGAGTAAGATCAAAGCTTGTAAAGCCAGTTAGGAACTGAATATAACAGTCTGCGCAAAACACAGTTATCATGCAGTCTTTAATTTTGTTAGGAATTTTAGAAATAGTACCCAGTAATGTATGAAACTTATCTCAAACAGTATCAACTATTCCAGTGCATGGAACTGATTTTAAACAACACCAGCTGTTCCAGCCTTGAAGACATAGCCATCAAACTCAGTAGAAATTTAGCTCCAAACTATTCCCAGACTCTGTCTCACCTTCCTGCTTCTCCCCTATACCACACTGCCTAAATGCTTTCTCCAAAATCACAAACACTCAATATGTGGGTCCTGACAATATACCAAGCTGTGCCTTTCTCAGTACTAAACACAGCCTCACAGATTTCATTGTAAACTGATTTGATCATAAGAATTATAGGAAACTGAAGGGCTGAGTCTTGCCAGTGGCCACCCTTAGGCCACACATCCTCTTTTGAGGAGGGCTAGGCCAGTCAAGTGAGGGGACATTTTGTAAATACTCATCCTATCATTCTGTTCCCATTTGAAAGAATATAACAAGTCACACTACTTAATTTACATTAGGAGTCTATTCCAGAGGTGGGAAGGCACTTCATAATGAACCTATCCATCAACTCTGTTGTATTTATCTGATGGCGAAGATTTAGATATCTAGTTCTGGTATTTGTGGGACTATTTGATTTGTGGAGATACAAGAGGTTCAGGACCATTAAGTCTTTAATCTTTTGTAATGCAATGGATAGACTCCCCTTAGGAGTCTGTAGGATACTAAATAAAGGGAAAATGCTTCCAATCTTTTTCTGGTAGCTTGCAGTTTTTAAGACAGAGATCATCTAATTCAGGGACTTCTGGAGTCTTTCTGATTATTTGATACTGTCTAGTGAAATACATTTCAAAGGGGACATTGTACTCAATAACTGGCCTAATCAGTTTCTAAATATAAAAATACAATGGCCATTTTAGATATGAAAAAATATCCCTTTGGCAATTAACTGCACAAAGCAGAAGGACTTTCTAACTACTGCCATTACATGATGATCAATGGAGAGGAGAATTATCAGCCCAAGTTCCAATGTCATTGACAACATTCTCATTTTGGAGTGGGATATTATCTATGTTGTATGCTTCGGGGGGTTAACTACCAAATGTGACAATATTTCACTTTTTGGCATGTAATCCTATGAGTGCAAATTCTTGCAGAAAGGCATGAGAATCAGATGGGGACTTGACAGTGGCACCCTATTTACAGTTGTCTGCAAACATGGTTTGCCATAGGTCTTACAGTGACACCCTGTTTACAGTAATCTGCAAACAGGGTTCACCATAGGTCTTACAGTGACACCCCATTTACAGTTGTCTGTAAATAGGGTTTGCCATAGGTCTTACAGTGACACCCTGTTTACAGTTATCTGCAAACAGGGTGCACCATAGGTCTTTCAGTGACACCCCGTTTACAGTTGTCTGCAAACAGGGTGCACCATAGGTCTTACAGTGACACCCCATTTACAGTTGTCTGCAAACAGGATTCGTCATAGGTCTTGGTTCATGGTCTGCAGATCAGAAAAATAAATACTGAATAAAAAAAGGTTCTGGAACTGAGCCTTGCAGTACATCACTGGTCAACTCCACACGTTCATGAAACACTTGTCATCTGCACCATTAGGATTCTGTTTTTTAGCCAGTTTGCTATCTGTCTTACCAAATAAGTGTCTATCCCTCATACACTAAAGTAACTAGCTATGCTAGCAGGGGAATGGTGTCAAACACCTTGGCCAGGTCACAGGAACACCATGTGGGTAGCACAATCATGGTCAATAGCCTGTGCTACACTTCAAAGGCATTAACCTGACTCATTAGACAGGCTCTACCTTTGACATAGCCAAACTGCTGTGAGTCCAGCTTGATGAAATTCTTAATACTATATTTTATCAAATAAGTTATCATATGCTCCACAACTTTGCAGACAAGACTCAGTGGGCTAATAGGCATATAATTCACTGTGCTGGGGCCACCCTTGTGAAGTGGTATCACTACTGCTGTGAGTCAAACCACAGGGGCAAAGCTAGTGGCTAAACAGGGCTTGTTTAGAACTATTTACTCAACAGCTAGGAAAATTACCAGGTCTCATAGAGGAAGTAATGTTTTGGTCTTGGAAAACACTTTCAGCTGTGCACATTAGTGATGACTGGGTGTTTGAGAGATTCAGGGATAAGTGGGCTTTGGATAGTCATCTCTGAGGTAACATTGGCACTGAATTTAATGATATGTTGCCATTGCCTACTGGGACAGAATAATGGGTCCATTACAATAAGTTCGGAACAATGCTGAGTGCGATTTCTTAGTTGTAACATAACTAAAGAAGGACAGTAATTGTCCTTAGCTTCAGTCCTTTGATGTGCTTTATACATTAAAGAGCTGTTTTATTTTATAGCAGAGTTTATTTATGTTGGTGGACCCCCAAGTTGGTTTGTTTTCAAATTTTCAATTAAAGTTCGATCTGGCTAGGACTACCATTTCTACACATTTATCCAAGTGGGCATAGAACTCCTTTATGAATCTACCTGCTATGGTTACATCTGCAATGCTGCTGCTGTAAGTGAACTTTGAAACTTCATCCCAGAATTTGACGAGATTAGTACATTTGAAATCCTTAAATTCTGAGATACTGGTTTTAGTGGGTCTACAGGTTTTGAGGGTAAAAGTTACTAGTTTATGATCTGAGTTAGCAGGGAAGAGGATGCCAGAGAAATATTATTGTTAATCTCTCCACTAGATAGGTGCCTGAAGCTTGGTGATCGGCCATGGTGGACCCCCATTCAAAGGTGTCCCTACCACTGACCCTTAAAGCTATAGTCCACCATTACTTCTGTACTGATGGAATGTATCATCATAGAAATTATAAAGAAAGATAAACACAGCCAACAATCCCACAACTGGAACCAGTTTTGCTTTGACTAACAGTGACTTTCTCAGATATGAAAATATGAATAGAAGGGACAAATGATGGTATGCTAGACTAAGAATCGTATTATTGATTTGGTACTTACACATTGCCATTTCTTATGCTGCATATTATTAATTGGCAAGACATTTATTTCAGTTATAAGCAGCTCTGGCTGTTGATTGAAGTATACAAAAAAGTGGCTATATTTAAGAAATTAATTACTGCCAATAAAAGATAGCTTGTAGTCCATTGCCCAGACAAAATGTCATAGGATAACATACCTTTACAAAGTTCCTGATTATAAAACAAAACTAGTTAGCATTGCAACCAATCACAGAAGGTTTCATATTTTAAAGAGCTTAGAGCCACTTTCAATCAGGTAAAAATAAAGACGGAAAAAATAAAAAAAGATATACATATATACACTGGCACACATAGTAAAAAACAAAATAATCAGCTTGCGTGTGTTTTTCTGTACTAAAATATGAAATCTAATAACCTAATTCATTATAATAATGCTTTATGATCATTTTTCTGAGAATAGAAGCAATGTATTTAAAAAAATAAAAAGGTAAAAATGAAAGAGAATAAACAGAGTGGAGCTATATTGTGTCTGTTCGATTTTATCATATAATTAGTATAAAAAAAATTGGATCTTTTTTTTTTATCCCCAGCTCAGGAAAATCTAAATTAGGTCAGACGTTAACATTTGTAGATTCCTATCAGTTGTTCATCAATAACCCACAACTGGGTGTGGGTAAGGCTGGATTTACCCATGGCTGGTGTGGTTTAATCACAAGGATGAAGCCCGAGTGATAAAACAAAAACAACCGTGGGTAAATGCAGCATTACCCACGCCCAGGAGTGGGTGATTACTATTATACAATGACATTATTTAAGACAGAAGTTCTTAAAACATGTCTTTGTATAATGGCGCTGTAGCGTACCTCTGCACAGTTTCCCCCCTCTTCCTCCTTGTTTGCTGATGTGCTGCACACACATATGGGACTTGCATTCCCATGCTTGCACACTACCTTTCAACAGAAGCAACAGAGAAAAAACAATCTCCACTTCTTCTGTAGCACGAGGCAAAAATGTGGACTTTCCCCTGAAAATTAGTCTGCCAAGGCAGTGCAGAAATACAAAGAAATTCAGGCATGTTTCTGTTTTAGTTTGCAGAACGTACCTGTTTTTTCTTGCATTTGGTCTGCACTCCATAGCATATATTAACAGAAAAGTATGGCGGTCCAATGGTACTGCAGTGGCTGGGCTTTTTTCTATTAGTAGATGCTCAATTTACAGCAGGCACTCTGGTTGTGCTGACTAGCTAGCATGTACATTTTTTAATACTAACTAAAATTCATTGTACACTAGTTATTATCATACTGACTTTCACGTGGTAAATATTTTGTACTAGTTCACTCTTTTCAGTGAATGTAGACATATCAATTAATTTCCTCTATCAAGTGATTATTTGCAAGTTTTCACAAATAATATCCAAAGCAAGCTCTGCAGTGATTGTGAATAAATTCTGGTGGAGGTATAGTGCAAAGTATCTAATGGTTGAAGAATGTAAGCTTTACCAATCCAAAGAGCCTTAAAAATGTCTTGTTTCCTAATAAAAAAGAATATAACAGGTGTCAATCGCAAAAAAAAAACCGTTTCTCAAATGGCTACTGGAGGTTGTGAGCGTCTCCAACATCTGTAGCCACTTAGTAAATCCTTTTGGACTCTTTCTTGCATTTAATAAAACTCTGTGTAAGTACTTCCAAGTCACTCATTTCTAGCTAGTGAAATATTTTGGGTCAACAAAGGCCATCAGTATGATTTCTTTGGTACCTTTTTATGCAGATTATAAATCCTCATTTTCCACATATTGCCAGCATCTGCTATGGATCGTATGCTTTATTTCTGTTGACATCTTATGCAACATAGATATACATATATAGAGAGAGAGATGTGGATGAATTTACTTTATTTATTTATTTAACATTTGTTTACCGGGAAAGTCCAACTGACTCAGGAGCCCATTTTCAGCGGAGGCTCAGGGAGAAAAGCTCCAAATGATACATGAAAGTGAAGACATTGAACATGAACAAGATAATAACAAGTATTAAAGCACGCATTAAATAAGTGATGAATACTTACAATAATAAAATATGTATTAAAGATAGGCAATACTAAACAAAAGTAATGTGGTAGATTGCAACTTTTTTTTTTTTGATCAGGTGGGGATTAAGGTAAAGACTGAGGGTCAAGCAGAGAGTCTGATTATAAGGGTTCCTATCAGAACCTCGAACATTTGAAATGTCGAACGTCATATGGTCGACACAATATGATCGACATTTCAAGTGTTCGTAGGTTAAGTATAGCAGTGCCGTTCAGTGCAGAATGGAAGAATTTCCCTTTTCTGCACTGAAGTGCGATCTCAGAGTTGGTATATTTAAGTAGGGGGGCTGTGGGGTGCAGGGGGGCTTGCCCCCCTTCCTGCACTGTTAAGGTAAGTTTTTTTTTTGTTTTTTTATTATATATTCGAACTTTCAAAATTCGATCATATGTTGTCGAACAAATGGGATTCGAAATTTTGAAAGTTCAATTATATAATACAGACCCGATTATAAGAAGCAAGCATATGCTTAGAAGAATTGTGGAGTAGGATGGGAATAGTTAAGAGTTTAGAAATTCATAAAGTGTCTTGCGACACATGAAATAAATTCTAAACGTTATCGAATGGCAGTAGAATTGGTAGTAGAGAGAGTTTATTGTTTATTTTAAAGCACCACAGCTGCTGCCGCTGAAGCCAATGGTTTATCTGAATATTTTAAGTCTGAATTAGTTCATCGTTGGTTAGTTTTAAATCTGAATTAGTTCATCGTTGGTTAGTTTTAAATCTGAATTAGTTCATCGTTGATTAGTTTTAAATCTGAATTAGTTCATCGTTGGTTAGTACTGCTACTGCACTTCCATCTAAGAAGATGAACAGATTTTCAATAGATAATACGAATTTGTACAGATATTCAGCAGAAGAATGGTGGTGCTGTATGTAGGTATTATAATGAAAGACCCACCTTCCAGATATGGTGCTTCAAAAATTAGATTTTGTATGTCCCTATAGTAGAGAATTCGTATTCACTGATACAGTGACTTTGGTTGTTGGATTCTGTAGACACTATACTGATTACAGACTGTAGAATTTAATTATCAGACTTACTTTTGGCCATGTTCTGAGACAAAAAGATACCATCACCATCATCATCATCATCATCATCATCATCACCATCATCACCATCATCACCATCATCACCATCACCATCATCATCATCACCATCATCATCACCATCATCACCATCACCATCATCATCATCATCATCATCATCATCATCAACATCATCACCATCATCACCATTATCATCATCACCATCACCATCATCATCATCATCATCACCATCATCAACATCATCACCATTATCATCATCACCATCATCATCATTATCATCATCATCATCACCCTCATCATCATCATCACCCCCCTTTTTTCCCATTTTTTATATGGGGTCGGGGTGTTGTGTCAAATGTCACCATCTCTTGATTCAATGCCACTCTCCTACCTTCTTCGACACTCCTGCCTGACTGTCATAGATCTTCTCTCACAGAACCCATCCATCTGTTTGCTGGACACCCTCATTTCCTCTTGCCTTCTTCCTCTCTGTCCAAAGTCTTCTTCAACAGATGGTCGTCTGTTTTTCTGTACATGTCCAAACCATCATGATCTGTTTTCTTTGACCTTTTCTGCAAACTGGAGCTACTTTGGTTTCTGCTCTAATGTCCCCATTTCTTCATCTGTCCCACAGTGTGCACCCTACCACCCTTCTCAGCCATTTCATCTCCATCACCTCTAGCTTCCTCATCTGTTATGCCTTTACTGCCCAGGTTTCTGTACCCTACAGTAGTACTGGTTACACCACTTTTCTGCACCTTACTTTTCAGTGTCTTTGGCATTCTTCTGCCATACTCTATCTTTGAGACTCTGCACCACTTGGTTGCAGCTCCTCTGAGTCTATCTTTGACTTCCTCATTCAGACTTCCCTTCTCCTCAACCACCCATCCAGATACTTGAAGCTGTTAACCTGATCCACTATTTTCACTTCTTTCTCAATTCTCAGCTTCTTCTGATTTCCCCATTTACTGTCATTACAACTGTGTTATCTGTACAAGGATTCATCCCATGTACTTTTAGTTTAGAATTCCATTCCCTTATCTTCTGCTGAAGCTCTTCGTCAGAGTCTGTCTGTAATGTCACATCATCTTCATACAAAAACTTTGTTGATCTGTCCCCAGTGACCTGTTTGGTAATGTAGTCCATCACCAGTATGAACAGCAGTGAGCTCACAGCTGAACCCTGGTACGCACCCACTCCTACTGTGACTCCCTCTGTGAGACTGAACACTGTTCATGCTTGAGTCATTGGGTCCTTGTACATAGCCTGCACTAATTCTACCAATGTTTTTAGGACTTCAGTCTCCAGCGGGACTGCCCAAATCAGCTTTCTTGGGACGTCATCATATGCTTACTCCAAGTCTAGGAATGCCCAATTGGATTCTTTTCTCATCTCTAGATTTTTCTAAACTATCTCTGTCACTACAAACATTGGGTCAGTTGTACTGCATCCTGATCTAATCTGAGCTGCTCATCTCTTATCTTACTTTCTCCTATTCTGCATATTCAGTTGTCTGTCACCCTCTCCAGAACTTTCTTGCAGTATGACAGAAGTTTGATACCTGCGTACTCCACACAGTTGTGAATGCCCCCTTTGTTCTTGTACACTGGCAAGAGTATGCTTATTCTTCAGTCATTTAGGATATGCCTTTCTCTCCATACTGCTATTAGCATCCTCAGGAGCCATCTCTCCCATATCTCACCCAGCATTTTAATCATATCTGCTGTGACCTCATCTGAGCCTGCTGCTTTCCCTGACTGCATTTTCTTTAGTGATGTTCTTACTTCTTCTATGTTGGGTTCCTCATCTTCTTTCATATTTAGGCTGTTCTGGGGCAGTACAGCTTCTGTGGGGTCTTCTTCACTCAAACGCTGCTGGAAATACTCCTTCCATCTGCCGTTGAGGTCCTGTGGACTGGTGAGCAGGTTGTTGCTGACATCCCTTATGAAGGGTGTCTGACTATCTTCTTTATCTTTCTGTCTTTGCCTTGCAAACTAATAGTTTCTTTGTGTCCTTTACTGAGTCACTTTCCAGAAGCTGGTAGAGTGTCTCTGATGCCTCGCTCTTTGCTATTGCAACTGCTCTCTTAGCCTCTTTGTTAGCCAAGCAGTATTCCTTCCTAGCATGGTCTGTCTTTTCTGTCTCCCACTTTTTCTTCTTTTGCTGACCTCCTGGACTTGGGAATTCCATAAAAAGCTATGCTGATCCATCACTGCCATGTACATTTTCCTTGTTGACTCATTTCTAGTCTAAGCAGAAGTGGTTTAATTATGAGTGGAAGTGGATTTGTTTCGGTATAAGATGGGGTGATTCTTCCTTTTTACTTATCCCTTATTTGGGGTTTTAATGCCATGCTAGGTATTGCTTTCATGTTGCTACAGAAATAAACGAGTCTTCATGGCTTTTGTTTAAGCAGCTTTATTCTATACAAACACATCACTATAGAGGCTTACTGACTATAACTTAAGTAACTTATATACAAACAACTGTGATCATGCAAGCTTACTCTCTGGCTGCTTCTACAAAATGGCACTAGGGATTGCACATGTCTGTAATTTATATGTGCACGCACAGCCTCGCATGCTTCTTAAAAACATAGCACACACACGTTAGACTCTGATCTACATCCTCACTCTTTGAGAAATAGGTCATGGAATTTGTTATGAGATTATTTAGCATGCAGAAATTACAGATAATCTAAAGACGTGCATTATACAATACTAAGTACACACACACACACACACACACACACACACACACACACATATATATATATATATATATATATATATATATATATATATATATATACATACAATCAAGTCCATGTTGCTGTGTATTTTACACTAGGCTTAGAAACTTGTCCATATCATGTGACATAAAATTGGGAATTAGATTTAGCAACTGGGACTGTCTCTGCAAAATGGTTGACCTGTGGAATGTTCGAATTAGTTTCTGGAACAGAATCAGACTTTTGAACACATTCTGGTCTGGAAAGAATGTCTGACTCATTCTTTGATTTAGAATTTGCATCACAGATGCAATGTTGTAATTGCAATGATGATGATTCTGGTACAGGAAGAAGACTGGACAGTGCAGTGGTGCAACAGTAGCATTGTCACCTCACAACAAGAGGTTTTCAGGTTCGATTCTCAGCTGGGGTGCGTTCTGTCTGGAGTCTTTATGTCTTCCCTGCATTCATGTAAGGTTGCTCCGGTTTCCCCCCACATTATAAAGGGTCTGTATCAAAACATCGTAGTATTAAAACTTCGAATGTTCTGATATTGAACACTATTCAGCGAACGCTAAGAATAGCAAAGCTGAAGAACAGTGAATTCTTTCCTCTGGAAAGAATTCGGTTGGCCGTTTCTGTGGCTTCGCTATTCTTAGTGCTGTGGTGGAAAGTTACGGGTTGGGTTCAGGTAAGTGTGCAATTGTTTGTATGCTAGGGTTAGGGGCAGGTTAAGTGAGTTAGGGTTAGGGCGCGGATTAGGCATGTGTGTAATAGTGACAGACTTTAGGGTTAGGGGCAGTTTAAGTGAGTTAGGGTTAGGGCGCGGGTTAGGTGAGTGTGCGATAGTGACAGACCTTAGGGTTAGGGTTTGGGTTAAGGTAAGTGGGTAGATAGTAGTGTATATTTAGTTTAGTGTAGCCTTAGATGTAGGAATTTAAGTGTATGTGTGTGGTTGCTGTTTGTTTGATGTGCTTGTGTTGTGTGTATGTGTTTCGGAGCAGCAAATTTTTTCCATGGGAAAAAAATTTGCTGTTCTGAATGTTCGATGTTTTCATGTTTAGATGTTTTGGGGCCGATGAAATAGCGTTTGCTATTTTCATCTTTTGATAACGTGATATAAATGCATTATAAAGAAATGCATCTGGAGCATTTCTCCCTGGGCTGTCGCTGAAAACTGGCTTTGTTCCAAGTCAGACTTTCCCAGTAAACAAATGTTAAATAAATAAATAAATAAATAAATGTCTGCGATTCCTCCTATACTCTACACCCTCAGAGTTTACCAAATAGGATCTCGGCTCAGCAACGATGCCTGTAATCTGTCCTATTCGATCAAAATCTTTCGTTGTCTGGATTCGTAACTTCTCTCCTTCCCTCAAGGAATGAAGTAATCTGCTCGATTGGTCATAACTAGATTTCTGGATATTACGCTTCTTCAACAATTGAGCCTTGATGGTTTTATTGTTCTTAGAATTAGGCTTCAACAAAGTGGATGAAATAGGTAGCGTAGTTCTAGTTTGTCTGGAAAGTAGTCTTTGAGCAGATGAGCCAAGAATATCATCACAGGGTATGTTTCTGAGATTAAGCAAATTCAAGAATACATCGGTATTATCATGCTTTGACGTTTCAACTAATCGCTTTGCACTCTGCACTGCATGTTCTGCTAGACCATTGGACTGAGGATATTCAGGACTACTGGTGACACGTACAAAGTTCCATTCTCTCGCAAATTTCTGAAACAACTGGCTAGTAAATTGAGAACCATTGTGAGAATAAAGTTTGTGTAGACTACCATGAACTGAGAAATGATGTTTCAACTTAGTGATAACAGCTGTTGAGGTTAAGTTTGGTAGCAGATCAATCTCAAACCAATTCGAATAAGAGTCTACCAAAACCAAGTAGTGTTGATTGTTTACCAGTTGCTACAGTAGACCAAGGTAGTTCAAGTATTGGAATTAGCTGAAGCAATTATCTTTGTAAATACGCTCTGGTACTATTACATACTGAACGAGAAGAAAGAACTCTATCAATGTCTTTTGATAATGAAGGCCAAAATACTAATTCTCTTGCCTTTCTTTTAGTGGATAACAAACCCGGGTGACCACGATGCAAAATCTGAATATATTCTTGTTATAAGGAAGCAGGAACAACAATTTTAGGACCTTTGTAAATAATGCCATCTTCCATCAACAATTCATCTCTGTAAGGAAATACGATTGCACCTCAGGTGATATACTAGATTGTTTTGATGACCATCCGACATTGATGCAGTGATTAAACTTTTAAACTTTTGTGAAATAGGATCAGTCATAGTGTGATCTCTTAACTCATCCAGACTACTGGTGGAAAAATTATGCACTGACATTACATCAAATCAAAAGTTTCAGCATCAAGCTGTTCTGTTGTACTTCTAGGTGATCTGGATAAGGTATCAGCCAGATAGAGCAATTTGCCTTTAGTGTAGACCATTTGAAATTGTACTTTTGCAACCTGAGAATCATTCTTTGTAATCTTGCTGGAGCAGAATGCATAGGCTTCTTTAGAATATTAACAAGAGGTTGATGATATTTTTCAGTCTGGATAGTTTAACCATATATATAATCATGAAACTTGAAACATGCGAAAACTATTGCCAAAAGCTCTTTCTCGATTTGTGCATATTGCATCTCAGTTTGAGTTAATGTCCTAGATGCATAGGCTACTGGTCTGCTGTCTTGAAGAATAACTGCACCAAGACCTAATTTTGAAGCATCACAGGAAAGAACATCTGGTTTGTTGACATCATAGTACCTTAATGTAGGTGGGGTGGGAATGTTCTGCTTAAGGTCATCAAATGCCTTCTTATTATGTTCTAACCATGACCATACAACATTTTTGCATGTTAGCTCTCTCATAGGGGCTGTCAACTCATTGAAGTCTAGGATACATTTGCCTTAATAGTTCACCGTTTCCAGAAAGCGCTAAACCTTGCACATTGTGTGGTGCTCATATCTCCAGAATCGCTGTTTGCCTGGTAGGGTCACATCTTAAGCCTGTACTTGTGAACAAATGTCCTATGTAGGTCACTTCTGGAAGTCTAAATTTGCACTTCAGAGAATTGAGCTTTAAGTTTATTTCACGTGCTCTGTCTAGAACTTTCTTGATGTTTCTGTCATGGTCTGCTTTGCCATTGCCTCCAGCAAATAGATTGCCTACTATTATGGCACAAGGATAACCTGAAAAAATTTGTTCCATCACCTGCTGAAAGACTTCACTTGTGGAATTTATTCCAAATGGCATCCTTAGGGACCTGTATCTGCCAAATGGAGTACCAAAAATAGCGAGAAATGAGGATTTGAGATCAAGCATTACTTGCCAAAAATGAACTCTTTGCAACCAAAACAGAAAATACAGTGGCATTCAGTATTAGAGCTGCAGCTTCCTCAACTGTGTGCATTGGATGATATTGTCTTTTTAATGCTTTTTTCAAATCTCTAAGATCGATGCATATTCTGATTTTGTCTGAGCCTTTTTTGTGGGCGGCTACTATAGACCCATTCAGATGGTTCTGTGACTGGACAAATCACACCTTGTTGCACCATCTGGTCCAACTGAGCTTTAACTTTATCTTGCATTGCAATTGGAACTCTTCTTTCTGGTCTGACTACTAAAGTGACCTCTGAGTCTAACTTCATGGAATACACAACTAGAAGTTTGCCCAACTTGTCATCGAAAACATCAGCATACTCTGAGAAAATGGCTTCAGAAAAACCTGAACTCAGAACTGCACTCACATGATGAACTTCTTTAGCAAAAGAAAGCAGATTCATTCTCAAACTATCTTTAAGACCCAATAAAGACTGCACCAGTCATTGGACTATGTAGAATAAGTTGCAACAGTTCTCAACAAATAACAGGAAATATTACTGAACCTTCGGTTTGAATCTCTTCACCTCCATATGCAACAAGTCTCGCACTGCTGGTTACATTGAGTTGTTCGTTAGTTCTCACTTTTGCAAATGTGTCCACTGATATAACATTACACTTTGATCTAGTGTCTCCTTTGAGCTCTGTGGACTTTCCATTGAGCTGAACAGTGCAAAACACTTCACTCATTGTTAATAAGTTTACTGCATCAACTCTTTCTCCAAGTACTGATACACCATCCACATAGAAAGCTAACTGTTTTGGATCTACTTCAAGTTACTTTTTTGTGTGACCTTTCTTTACAACTGAGTGAGGCTTACTTGTTTTGCAAAACTTTTAGAAATGGTTCCATTTTTTTTACATTTGTGGCATTGCTGACCAAATGCTAAACACTTCTCTCTTTTAAATTCATGATTTGCACCACAATTGCCACAGCTGACAATAAAGCTAGATTTGGGTTTTGCTGACTCACATTTGTGTTGCACTGAGCTGACGGTGGAGCTTGTACTTTTTCTGGAACTTTCTGGAAAGCGTCGTACCTTCTTAGGAAACCTTGTAGCTGCCCCTTTCTTAGGTCTGTTTCTTTTTGCCACGTGTTGCATACTATCTACGTTTGCTCTGGAGCTCACTGAAACCATGCTTTTGTGACTTGCAAGCATATTCATATGTTTTTCTGTCACTTCATGGATCTGACAAATCTCTATTGTTTTACTTAATTTCAAATCACTGTCACAAAATAAAATATTTCTCACTGCAGCACTATTAATACCACATACAAGTCTGTCCTTTATTAGCACAACTTTCAAATCACCAATATTACATGTTTTAGCTTTGTTTCTCAAGTCAGTTATATAAGCTGCAAAAGTTTCCCCTAGTTTATGATTCCTTGTGTAAAACAAATGCATCTCTAATGTAATGTTCCTCTGGGGGTTGCACATTTTTCTGAACTTATGCTTCAAACACTTGGGGTCTTCCCTTGATTCAGGTTGCACAACAATATAGCGGTCTGCACCCTCACCTTTATATACTGCCGGTGCATATACAAATGATTGCTCTCTTTCTATGGCCTCAGATCCTGCTAGATTTAGCAAAATGAATGCCCTGGTATGTGCATCTCTATCTGCATAAGCAACGTGTATGAAAATATCGTACTCTTGTTCAGAAATTCTCCAGTTCTCTGCAATATTCTGATCAACTACAAGTAGTTGAGGTTTTCAAAATCCATCTGCCGTATTAACACATTCCAGCGAAGGGTCTTGCAATTAAGCATGAATATAAGCACACACACACATGTGCATAAGTAATTGGCATAAACACAGTTTGCACAATGCTTTTATACTTTGCACTTGTACTTTCTCTCTTTAAGTTTATCAGAATTATGCGGATAAACAACCTCACAGCACTCTCAAATAACTGGACTTTGTGAAATAAACTTCTCAGGCTTCTTGATGCTTTATTGCTTTGCAAAATAGGATCATAAGATCATAGGAAGTTACTAGGCTATGGGCCCTGAGGTCCTTATAAGCCTAGCCAAGAGTGTAGCCCATGTATAGACAAATCAGCACCTAATGCCCCTGTCCAGCAGGCACATAGGTGGAATCCCAGGGATGTATTTTCTATTTCCCATCTAGTTATCCAGGTTGCGCTTAAAAAAGGGTAAAGAGGTACTCTGCTTGACATGGAGAAAGAGTCTATTCCACAGATGGGGGTACCTCTGGGACAGAAATCTGTCCCGCCAATGAGTTCTATTGATGTCACAGACCAGGTTGAGGCCGCGTGTATGGGTTACTCGAGTGGAGCTTCACTTGCCGTTTTTGCAGCAGTCCCATCAAGTTAGGTTCCAAGATCACCTTGTATGCCAGACAGAGGTCACCTCTGAGGAGTCTGTATGAAACAGAGTAGAGGGATAGGGCTTTTAGCCTGTCTGTGTATGGAAGATTTTTGAGGCCTTGGATTCTCCTGGTGAGGAAACTTTGTGGTCTCTCCAGCTGCTGCCTGTGCTTTGTGAGTTACATGCCGAATGGGGTGTTGTGCTCAATAATGGGCCTTATAAGGGAAGAATACAAGGATGTTATGACCCCCTTGTCTCTGGATGAGATACCCTTACTTATGAGGTGGGCCATGTAGAATGCTTTCCGAACAATGGAAGCAACATGGTGGTCAAAAGTCAGTTTTCTATCAATCTGGATGCCCAAATCCCTCACGACTGACTGTGTTCTTAGGACATTGTTATTAATGTGATAATTTGTGGGGACATCACTCTCTCCAAAGGGGATGATGATGCATTTTTTGGTATTCTGCTTGAGGCCATGTTTCTGGCACCAGTCATTTATCTGAGTGAGACTCTCTTGTAAGATGTCCACGTCACTAGGGGAATTGATGACAGCATCCAGCTTCCAGGCATCTGCAAACTTGGTCAGCCATAGCCCACTGGTTTTTGGCCTGCACCTCATAAAAGTCTATCCCAAATAACAGAGGCCCCAAGACTGAACCCTGGGTAATGCCACTCAATATGGGTCTACTGCTTGATGTGGCTTCCCCTATTTTGACCAGGTGGGTTCTATCAGTGAGCCAGTTAGCTACCCATCTAGTAAAATATGGACTGATGCTTAGTTGAGAGAGTTTATCTCTTATGCCTGAGTGGGGAAATAGTGTTCAATAGCTTTTTAGATTTCTCAGTGCGTTACTGTGCCTTGCAAAACAGTTTTGTAAATTTCTCACTGCTTTACTGTACTTTGCGAAATAACTTTTCAAACTTTTCAATACTTTACAGAGCTTTGCAGAACAATTTCTCAGACCTTTCAACGCTTTATGAAATCTTCGATTGGTAAAGGCAAAAATGCTAAAGTCATTTATCATCACTCGCCATGCTTGCAGAATCAGTAAAGTTAGAAATGCCAAAGTCATTTACTTTCAGAATCCATAAAGGCAGAAATGCTAAAGTCATGCACTTTCAGAACTGGTAAAGGCAGAAATGCTAAAGTCATTAACTTTCAGAATTGGTAAAGGCAGAAATGCTAAAGTCACGCACTTTCAGAATTAATAAAGACAGAAATGCTAAAGTCACTAACTTTTGGAATTTGTAAAGGCAGAAATGCTAAAATCATTAGCTTTCAGATCTGGTAACTTTTGGAACTGACAAAGGTAAAAATCCCAGCATAGTCACTTGGGACTTTATCGATTAAGGCAGGCATGCTACAGTCATACACCACTACTTGTTAAAGTCATCTCTTTAAGAAACATTTGAGAACTTTACAATGCAACTGAGCCACTCATGAGCACTGTAATACTCTTGTAATCTTTTGTAAGAAACACCTTTTATCAATGCAAGAAACATATCAAGCAACTGTACAATGCAAATAAACCAAACTTCTGTTGCCCAAATTCAATATCTTTCAAAGTTTTTGCACTTTGCAAACAACTACATACAGTACACTGAAATGTCCCCAAAATGGCGGTACCTTGCTAGGCAACTCTTTACTGTACAAGAAGCACTGTGTAGTGGTGGCACTTTGTGAATAGACACACCCAGAACAAGAACTTTTCTTCGAATAACTATGCTCTAACTGGATTTTACAAGATCTTTGCACACAGTGAACTCTTTGAAATGCATGCATAGTAATAAGCACACACCGTAAGCACTTTTACACACTCTGAGATACTTTGAATAAGTTTAATTGTGCCCTTGATACAATGCAGAGTCATAGTTATGTCTAAATACAGCAATTTGCCCAAATACAAGCAGTCGCCTTGCTGTATTTTTGCTTGCTGTGCCCTTTCCTCTTTTCTTATTATATTATTTTTGCTCATTTAAGCTCTTTTTATGCCCAACGTGCTTCTTATGTGCTCGTTTTACTCTAAACATGCCCAATCTGCCTTAAACATGCTCGTTTTGCCTGAAACATGCTTGTTTTATACTTTAAAGTCAATCATCTTGTCAAATATTTTTATCTTAAACATTTTCTTTAGTCAACAAACTTTTTTTGTATTTTCTGCTTGCCTGATAATGCAGTTTGTGCCCTTGTAATGCCCTTTCTTGCCTCTTTTCACATTGAGTAAATAAATCTTATGATTTTTCATTACCTTTAATTCTTTCTTGTTGTGTTTGTACTGTTGTGTCTCAGTCTTCTGTTTTCCATCCCGCTTCTGACACCATGTCGTTCTCATGTTGGTACACGAATAAATGAGTCTTTGTGGGTTCTGTTTAAGCAGCTTTATTCTATACAAACACATCACTGTAAAGGCTTATTGACTATGACTTAAGTAACTTATATACAAACTAACTACTGGGATCTTACATGCTCACTTACTGGCTGCTTCTACAAAACGGCACTAGGGGTTGTGCTTGTCTGGAATTTATATGTGCATGTACAGCCTCACATGCTTCTTAAAGACATAGCACACACACACACAAGTTACACTATGATCTACACTAGATTTGTGTAGATGCCATAAGACTTTTAGTTATTCTGTGTTAAGTTTTTCTATGTGTTTTTATCTTCATATGATTAGGATCATAGGTTCATAGGAGGTTACTAGGCTATTGGCTCTAGGGCCTTTGTAAGCCTAAGTCATGTTATACTGTTGTTCCATATGGACCAAGTAGTATAGTCTATATTTGCAGTTCAAATCTATGATCAGCACCAACTGTCATTATCCAAGAGGGTCATAGATGACACCCCTGGGGTAAATTTACAGCCTCTTATCTAGTTGTCTAAGTTACGCTTAAATAGGGTCATTGTGGAGTTCTGTTTTATGTGAATTGGGAGTTTGTTCCAGAGGAGTGACAATCTCTGGGAGACATATCTGTCTCTCTAGCATGTCCTGTTAATGTCACAGGCTAGGCTAATATCCCTAGAGTGAGTGAATATTGTCCCATTTGACTTGTGGATGTGCAGCATTTCCATTAGGGCAGGATCCGAGACTGCTCTGTAGGCGAGGCATAAGTCACTTCTCGGCAGCCTGTAAGACACAGAGTACAGTGACAGGGCCTTCGGTCTGCCAATGTAGGTCATGTGTTGAGGGCCCTGAATTTTCTTGATAAGAAACCTCTGAAGTCTCTCCAGCTGCAGCAGGTATCTGGTGAGGTACATAAAGAAGGGAGCATTGTACTATATTAGTGGTCTGATGAGGGATGAGTACAGGGGAGTTATAACATCCTTAGCTCTGGATGTGATGCCCTTACTTATGAGATGTGCAACAGAGAAGACCTTCCCTACCAGTGTGGGCACATGGTGATCAAAGTTAAAGTTGCTGTCAACCTGTGTTCCCAAATCTCTCAGCACAGGATTTGAGCTAAGGGGGGTACTGTTAATATTGTAATTTGCAGGGAATTCCCCTTTGCCACATTTTTTTTGCATTTAGTTTAAGTCTGTGGCTTTGGAACCAATCATTTGTGCAAGCTCTTTTTATAGTATGTCAGCATCGTTGGAGGAGTCAATGATTGTACCCAGTTTGCAGTCAACTGTAAACTTGGTAAGCCACAGGCCATTTATTTTCATCTGGACTTCTGAGAAATAGATTCCAAACAGTGGGGGCTCTGCACAAATCCTTGTGGTACACCACTGGTAACTGGTCTGCTGGTAGAGGTGTAATCCCCAACTTTGATTGTATGCATTCTGTTGGTGAGCCAGCTGGCTACCCATCTAGTGACATATGGGTCAGTTCTTAGCTGGGTAAGTTTCTAAATGATGCCTGAGTGGAGAATTGTGTCAAAAGCCTTGGCTAAGTCAAGATAGGCTGCATGCACTGTTTTGCCTTCATCCAAGGCTTTGGTGACATTCTCGAAGTAGTCCACCATGTTTAATAAGCATGATCTATCCTTAATGAAGCTAAATTGGGTTGGGTCAAGAGTTTGAATGTCACCTATGTCTTTGTTGACAAGGTGCATGATGAGTCTCTCCATGGCCTTGCAAATAAGACTGGTTAGGCTGATGGGTCTATAGTTCTCAGGGTCGGTTGATGGACCCCCTTTGTACAAGGGAATTACTGTTGCTGTTTTCCTCTCTGCTGGGGCAAAGGCAGAACTTAGACTGTGGTGGAAGAGAGCGCCAAGTGGTTCTGCTAGGTCCTGTTTTAGACAATTTAGTAGGCAGCCTGGGATGTAATCTGGTCCCATAGAGCCTGTGTTTTGGCCATGAAGAGTGCAGTTATGACCTGCTCTTTGGAGATAATAGGTAGAGGACTGGTGACAAGTATGCTTTGGAGTATGCCTGGTGGGAACGGGGGAGGGGGGTGGAGCCTGTGCCAAATCTGTCTGCTAGCAGGTTGGTGATGTCCTCAGGGTCAGTATGAGTGGTACTGTCCACTAGTAGTTTGGCACAAAGCTGGGCCTTCCCTTTTAGATTTCTGATGTAGCTAAAGAATGCCTTGTGATTATCCTTAGCTAGGAATGCTAGTTTAGCTTCATAATTGACTTTAGAGGACTTTACAAGATATCTAATTTGCTTGGTCAAGCTGTGGAGGGTGTCCTTCCTCTATTGAGTCAGTTCACTCTTCTTCTTAGACTTTAATTTTTTCCTCTTGCTGCATAACCTATTTATGCTTGATGTCCACCAGGCTGGCTTGTTCGTTTGTTTTTTTTTTTTGGTGAGGACCTTGTTTTGATCCATTCAGGTATTTATACAGAGCATTTGTGTACACCTCTGTATAGGAGTCATTGTTGACAGTGGTAGCAAGGGGTCTGAAACTATTTATGCCATCATTTAGGAGGCTATAGTTTGCTTTGGTGAAGCTTTTCATCCTTTTTGCTCGGGGGGGGGGGGGCAGGTATGATTGTTACTTCAAACAAGACTGAATTATGATCAGACCTTACCAGGGAGGGCAACATACAGGGGGTAGTGCAGAGACCCCGTATGTTGGTGAGTACTAAGTCTAGGACATTTGAGCCCCTTGTGTGGGTGCAGGCTATCTGTTTCGTACTGTTTGACCAGTCTTGAGGTATATTTATTTATTTATTTTTTATTTTATTTATTTTATATTTGTTGACCGGGAGAGTCCAACTGGATTACAAGTCCATTTTCAGTGAAGGGCTGGGGAGAAAACCTCCAGGAGAACAGTTTTTTACAAAACATAGTTTTAAGGACAGTCTTTTGGCATACAATTTCCATAGAAGAGACTTTGACATACATATTAACTAACAGATAGGATACATTAATTCTCTACAATATAATATTACATTTTAGAAGATATTCCTAAGTTTAGGATTCCTGTGATAGCTTTACTATCAGAGTAAAAGCAGAGAGATGTAGAATAAGGCTCCGAGAGATCAGATGATGCTCGCTATAGTTGAGAAGGATAACAAATTGATTTACTATATGTCTTCGCCTAGTTTTAGCTGAGAAGGATAACAAATTGATTTACAATATGTCTTCTCCTGGTTTTAGTTGCTTATGGAAAGCACAACATTGCTGGGGTTGTTTTCCCTAACTCCTGGAGAGATGGGATAAGAAGTAGAGTAACAGTCCTATTGTCTTTAACGAAGATGGATACACCTCCACCTTTGGTTCTTTCACACTTGTTTTGAGGTCTGAACATGTGGAAGGCATTGTAGCTTTGTATGGCCAAAATGCTTTCTGTAACCATGTCTCTGTGACTGCACATACATTATCATCTTCCAAGGCAAGGAGTGCTTCTAGTGAGTGCAGTTTTCAATTTAGGCTGCTAGCATTAAGCAGCATAACCTTGAGTTTGTCTCTAGTGGATTTTTTTTACATCAGGAATTTTGTTGTTATGACATTGCCTAAAAAAGGCACTATGGGGGAAGCAAGTACTTTTGCCAGTAACTGAAAGCCAAGAGGCGACAGGTGAAGACCATATCTGTCAAAGCAGCGTGGTCTGTTGATCACATCTTCCAAGGCTGACAGATACTGGATCCCCTGGAGTGGCACCAGAAGCTAAGCCAGTTGTTGCAGTCAATCATTTTTGGTTTATATTGAGGCATCATCCTGGGTGAAGGTAGAATGCTGTTTAGGGCTAGGGAAATACCTGCCTAGACACATAATCTGAGAGCTCAGTCATGTCTGTCTTCATATAGTCCAGTGAAGTACATCTCAAGTCATTCACTCCAACATGGACTATGATGGAGTCATAATGGTACTTGTTGTTGAGAGACTTGAGTGCATGTGTGATCTGATGGATCCTGGCACTTGGCAGGCAGCTGAGTGTGACCTCCTCATTGTCTAGTCTGGTGAGGGGGACATCTGTGTGTCTCATTATGGAGTCGCCTATGACCAAAACATTTGGTTTTGAGGTGTCTCAGGCTAAGACACTGTTGCATGTATTTTTATGTGTAGTAGATTCTGTTGGGTCTGCAGTGTGTGTAGTAGGTTTGACTCTGGGAGGTCTCTGATCTTTAGGTAGGCTTCTAGTGAGTACCTCTGTGTATGTGAGTTTATGTGCTGTGAGCTTGTTATGTGCAAGTGGTGAAGTGTGTGTACTAACAACCTGTTTGATATCTGGTTTGCTGTTATCTGAGAGAACTGACTCCAAATTCATAGTATAGAGACATGTCTCAAAAGTTGTATTTGCTTGTTTTAGGAGTAACTTGTTGTCAGTTGCTCTGTATTATGTTGCCGAAATGGCAACACAGTGAATGCCATTTCAGCGACACGTAAACATCGATCCACCACTTCCGTGAATGGCCAGAACATCAATTTTTTTTTTCAAGGGAAAAAAATCACTTGGCCGTTGCCGTGTAATTGCCCTTTTCCCCACTGTAGTGCAATCTTGGAGTTGGTATATTTAGTTACGGGGGGTGTGGGGTGCACAGCCCCCCACATTGGGGGGGTTTGGGTGGCAAAGCCCCCCACTTTGTAATGCTAGGTATTGTGTTTTGTGTGTGGTTGGACTATTGATTTTTTTCCCTTGGAAAAAATCAATGTTCTGGCCATTAGCAGAAGTGGTGGAGCGATGTTTACGTGTCGCTGAAACGGCATTCACTGTATTGCCATTTCGGTGAGATAATATAGACCCATTGTCAGTATACATGTTGCAATGGCTACATTGCCTCAGGATGCGCATGTCAATCAGGCTGGCTAGAGAAATGTGGGAAACTGTCTGTTCATTATGGCAGGTATATACTGTAGTAACTAGGGGAGTGTTGGATAGATGGACCAGGTTTTGCTGTAAGATTAACAACAAGCAGCTATTATATGGAGGGTGAGGGTTAGAAAACTGTCTCAATGCTTCACAATGCACAACTGAGTTGCTCGCAGAGCAGCAGTGCAATCCCAGTAAACTGAGAGCAAACCCATGCAAACACAATGCTTAAATACAAGTGAAGTTGAATTATTTTAAACAAAGTAACCAAAGGGAAGCCCAAGTCTGAGCCTTATTCCAGCAGTCCCCAACTCAGATTGGTCCTTGGCTGCACATGTCTGCCACAAGGGTGCAGGGGGGGCCTTCTTAATGTAAGATGGCTGGTTTTGTGCTCATATGGTACTAAGCAGTCTAGATTCAGCAAGCCTGAAGCTAGACTATGCTATAAAATGCAGAAGTACTAGAAATTCAAATTGCAGGACATGATGCAACCATTTTGTATGCCCTTTTCTCAGCCTCTATACCAAACTATTAGTGAATCATTATCTTCTCACCAGAGTAAGAAGTTCTCAGATTATCTTATAATTTCAGCAAATATATAATGAAATATTTCCCCTTCTGCCAATTCATTCTGCAGACCAAAGCTATTAAGCTAGCATTAAAACTGCGATAAAGTTATTTTGTAACATCTTAACTATTTTAGAACAATATTCTTAGTTACTGCTTTATTTGGAACTGCAGAACTATAGAGCAAATTTTTATTTTTTTTTTTATTCTCCACAGTTTTGCTTTACCATACATGACTTTTCATCATTATCACTACAAAATCTTCTACACATTTAGTAGACATTATCTAGATTCATTCACATAGTTTACATTAACTTATCTAAAGCATGTGTATTTCTAATACTAACAATAAATATTTTCTCACATGATCTGCAGTTTTTTGTTTGTTTTGTCCTTAGGTTTCACTTCATGTGCACAGACTAGAATTATAAAATGGCCATGCAAACGTATTCTGAATTATCATTAGATTAAGTGCTTAATCCAAGTCATATGCAGAAAGCACTGCCCACAGGAAGACAAAGCAGCAAATGTCTTCAAAATAATGCCAATATGGTCATATAGTACTGACCACAATCACACCTATGGATGATGCATTTTTTCATTTGCATACTTTCATCTATGCCCTCTGAATACAGTACAGTTTATATCCTTATCTTGTTTTTTTTTTTCTCTGAGACTTGTATTATCAAGCCCAGTAAGATGAATGAGACAGTGGAAAACTTTTAGTCATTGTGGAGAAAGTCCCCCACACAAGCCTTCACCCCTTCATCCCTTAAGCTAACATAAAAATACTTTGGTTCCAAAAATTTTAGACCAAGTTAAAAAGCTTTGGAGATTTTCTCCCTGGACCTTCTCTGGAAATGGGCTCCTCTTCAGTCGGACTTTCATCAAATGTCAATAAATAAATAAATAAGAAGACTTTATCACTTGTCCATTTGCCTAAGCAGGCTCAATCTTCCAAATTTCAGTAAAATGTGAGGTGAGGACATATATGAATATCTGTTAAGATCATATTTAGATACATATTGTAACTTTATTTCTTATTAACTGTTTGGTTTCATTTTTATACCATTATTTGAAGACCTGAGAATTATGTACAATTTAAATTACATGAAAAGTCTCCTTTGCATTGGTTGGTCCATTTGTCTGATAATTGAGTGAGCTACTTAAAGCACTTTTCAAAGCATTTAAATTGGTACAAAACAATTACAACATAAATGAGGGATGCAGAGTGAGATTACAGAAGAGACTTAACAGTAAAAGGGCAGTGCAATTAAAATGAAAACAGATGGCAACAGAGGTGTTTACTTAAAAATCTGATTATAGGTAGTAACTGCAGCATACTGGGCACTATGTTACATGTACATATGTGCATCCCTTTAGGACAACCTGTGTAATGTTTACAAAACAAGTAAATGCTATAGCAACAAGTCTAGCCCTGGCACTATATATTTATTTTAGGAGTATGCAGCGTGCCAATAAGTTTTAGAGAATTACAACCTGTAAATCACAGCTCTGACTGGAGTTTGGATATTCTCCAGCAGTGTGTTAATGTACAGACAATGCCTGCTGAAAAATGAGTCCCCCGCTTCATTGCAGCATATTAAGCTACAGTAGAGCTCAGACTGTAATGAAGATAATGAACTGACATTATTTTACACTCGCAGCACTTTTGCTATTTAACAAGTATAAAATTGAAACAAACAAAAAAAATTTTAGAAAGAAAGAATGTGGTTATTTATGTCTGTGTGTGTGACCGTATGCATGCATGAAAGTAAGAGTGAAATAAATCAAGCCATTATTTTACACTCACTAAGCAGCACTTTTGCTGTTCAGTGAGTGTAAAATTAAAACAAATGGATGATTAAAAAAATAGAAAACTGTGTGTGTGCATGTATGAGTCTGTTTATGTTTCTGTCTACATGTGTAAGTGTGGAATTGTGTGTGTGTGAGAGAGAGAGATCGAGCAGTGGATGCAGCTCACTGAAAATTAAGAGGTATGCATACCTCTCAATAAGGAAGATATACGGACAGCAGAAGAATTGTAACTAGTGATGGGGTATAATAGAAAGAAAAGTAAGAGTTTAGGAAGTCAGTACACTCTAAGGAGAACAGATAAGCTACAAACCGATTGGGAGACAAAGTGTCTGTAAGAGTCTGAATAAAGTAATCCGAGTAACGTTAGCCAGGTGAGCAGGAAGAACAGACCCATTTTTAGCACAGGTGCAGTCTAAGCAAAGTTTTAAAACTATGAACATTTTCTATCTGTTTAACTCTCTGTGGATTTAATCTCAGAGTTTTGGATACATAATGAGACAGAGACAGTTTCCAGCAGTGCTGAATGTTTTACTGACACACAGTAAAAGTTTATTACCAGGGCAAAGGTCTCTAGTGGGTGAATAGTACAGTAGAGTATTTTGTAATGCTGGAAATTTGTCTGGAGAGAGCAATAGGTTTTGGGCAATGATTAGTTGTGAGTATGTCCAAATGGTTTGGGAGTTCAAGCCAGTTTAATTGTTTTAACACAAGATAGTGGTATGTTTTATAAGGTTGGTTGATTGCCAGTTTAGCTGTTTTGTAGTAGCAGAAGGCTGGTTTACTTTTATACATAGTGTTGATATTTGTAAGAATAGGGGAAGCATATACTAGACAAGGAATGAGGTATGTTGCTGCTAACGTAATCCTTGCTTGATCTGACAGGTAGTGTTTGTACCTATAGAGGGAGACAAGTTTTTGTTAAGTTTTCTTGATGGAATGAAGCATGTGGTTATCAAACTTTAGGATGTCATCTACTATAACTCCAACTAGTTTAGTCTGGCTTATGGTTTCTATGTTTGTGTTATTTCTAAAAAATGTTCTTGCTGATTCGTTGCACTTTTTGTCTGCTGTAGTACAGATGAGATTCCAGACCTATCAACCTCTTAGTGCAAGAAATCTGGACAAAGTAAAAAATGATGGGGGGGACAAAGGTCCAAAAACAGGACATATTTTAAATACTGTTCTCACAAACTTAGGAAGTTTCCAGAATAACACGTTTTGCATTAGTATTATTTAGTGACTTCAGTTCTCTATGACTTGGCAGAAAACCATACACTTTATGAGGAATAAACCAAAAATATGAGGCGAAAATCTGGACATTCTGTGAAAATCTGGACAGTTGAAAGGTAGGTTATTTTCAGACCTGTGCAATCTGGTTCTGTCTGTTAAACTGATTACTAAACTACACTGTGTTTTGTTGGGGAGGGGCCCCTGCTCCCTTGTGGCAGGGGACTGCAGTTAGGACTCATCTGATTGAAGGTTTCTGGCGCAGGGCTCAGTTTTGAACTTTTTTCCTGGTTAAATTGTTTGATTCAGTTTGCTCACTGTTTTAACACCACTCCACAGAGTTAGGTGACCAACCACTGCACTGCTGTATTCATCTTTGCAATCCAAGGAATCTGTTGCATTCTGCTAATCATAAGTGAAATTTTATGCTGTATTTTGCACTTTTAAACAGTTTTTTTGCCATATTGCTGATTTTTTGAAAAAGTTCTTGCTGATTTGTTGTACTTTTTCTCTGCTGTAGCATGGACTAGTTTCAGACCTGCTGAATCTGGTTCTGTTTGTTAAATTGAGCACTAAACCAGGCTATTTTGTGTTGGAGAGGGCCCCCCTGCACCCTTGTAGCAGGAGAGTGCAGTTAGGACTCATCTGACTGAAAGATGCTGGTGCAGGACTTAGTTTTGAGCTTTTTATTGGTTAAATTGTTTAATTCAGGCTGCTTACTGTTACTACATAAGTCCCTTGTTTACATGTGACTGCTCTTGTTTTAACAATGCTCTACAAAGTTAGGCGACCAGCCTCTGCTCTGCTGTATTCATCTGTTTACCCATAAGCCTCTGCTCTGCTGTATTCATCTGTTTATCCATAAGCCTCTGCTCTGCTGTATTCATCTGTTTACCCATAAGCCTCTGCTCTGCTGTATTCATCTGTTTACCCATAAACCACTGCTCTGCTGTATTCATCTGTTTACCCATAAGCCTCTGCTCTGCTGTATTCATCTGCTTATGAGTAGCACACCTCCATGCAGCATCGCTCACTACTAAGCAGTGTGAGTAAGCATTGGTGATTAAAGATGCAAAAACATCAGTAGATACATTTTCCCTTAGTACCTGCCTGTTATCTGGTCGAGAAGTCCTTAAATTGTGCTTAGCTTCTCAGAGAGAGCACCTCAACTGCACTCTTGCCTCTTAAACAGTCCCAAAACCACCAAATCTACAATAGTCTCATACCATTTAAAGAACCCCTGCTAGTTTAGACCCTTTATAGAGCACCCCACTAGTATAGACTCCGTTTAGAGCATCCAGTTATACCACACAACTCCATTTTCTCTCCCCCCTTGTGATAACAGGATTTAACCTAAAATTATGGATGGTCAGTTTCCTACCAGCCTGACTGACATGGGTATCCTGAGGCAATGTAGCAACTTCCTCATGTACACTGACAACCCTCTACTCCTAAATCACCCAAGTACAATTTGTAAGAGATGGATTTACACTAAGAATTTGGAATCCTTGCTCTCTCACAACCCAGAACAGTAACACTAAACAGGTTGTCAGCTCATATAATACAGCTCCTATGCAAACTATGCACTCAACACATAAGCCATCATACACAGAGGTACTCACCAGAAACCTACCTAAACGTCAGAGACCTTCCAAACACAAACATGCTACATTTAATACAGCACTCAAAGCATATAAAAACACAAGCATCAGTGTCTCTCCAAATAAGCCCCTAAGGCAAAGCACATCTAAACCAAATTTATCAATCATAGGTGACTGCATTGTGAGACATACAGATGTCTCACTCACCAGGCTGTACAAGGAGAAGGTTATGGTCAGCTGTTTATTGGGTGCCAGGATCTGTCAGATCACACATGCCCTCAAGTATCTCAACAACAATTATGGTTATGAGTCCATCATAGTTCATGTTGGTGTGAATGACTTGAGATGTACTTCACTGGACTATATGAAAAGAGAGATGATTGAGCTCTCTGAATACATGTCCCAGTTAGGTATGTCCTAGACTTGAGCAGCAGTCTACCCTCACCTTGGAGAATACCACAATATAAAAAAAAATGGCATCAGTATCTTAGCTGCTCCTTGTGGCCTAACTGTGACTAATTCAATAGCCATCTGGATACAGAAAGCCTATAAGTATATTTTTGCACTTAATCTGTTTCAGGGATAGTTAACAAAACTGTGCTGCATTTATTGATTTGCTTGAGATTGCTTTTCTTAGTGTCTGCATTTTGTTTTCTGTTTTGCTGATAGTTAACAAAACTGTAGTGCTTTTACTTATTGGCTTGATATTTCTGGTCACTGTCTAGATTCTGTTCAGCTGGTTTCATAGTGGGGGTTGGTTTACTTTCTTTTGAAGTCACCCTATCCAAGGTGTGATCACAGTGTTTTGTGTTATCTGATTCTCTGAGGCTCTTAAGTTTTCCTTTATACTACTGTATAAGGAGTTACAATTCTGTAAGACTATATTAGTATCTTAGCTGCTCTTTGTGGCCTAGCTATGACTGATTCGATAGCCATTTGGATACAGAAAGCCTATAAGTATTTTTTTGCACTTAATCTGTTTCAGTGATAGTTAACAAAACTGTGCTGCATTTATCAATTTGCTTGAGATTACTTTTCCCAGTGTCTGCATTTTGTTTTTGCCACCCTCTCACCCAAGTGTTGTTGTATTCTTAAACTTGGTGGCTTTGGAATTGCTCACTCCTGCTGTAAATTTGATTTTGGACACTCATCCCAGTCCCATCTCATTTGTTTACTGTACTGAGTACAGTGTGATAATTTGGGTAGGACTACCCCCTTACCTCATTGATTTTGGACACTCCTCCCAGTCCCATATTATCAACTCATTCTACTGTGTACACAGAGAGCATTTGGGAAGGCCAATCCCCTTAGTTTCTTAATCTTGAATTATCGTCTGTTCCTTCCCTCTCCACAAAAAAAATACACTTTATTCAGCTGCTTTTACTGTAATTTTGTTCTTCCTACTTTATTACCTAATTTTGCCTTGCTGCTTACTCTTAAGTGTTGAAGTGCTTTTATTCTGCTGTATTTATTACTGCTTGTTAGTAGCCTGATTAAATTTGTCTGTTTTTATAACCCTCTTAATTTTGGTTTTAACACTTGGGCTTCAGGCCAGTTATTTTACATTTAAGAAGCTTTTTGTGATCTACACTCTTGTGGACAAATCCTTATCAAAAACTTCTCTCCCTAAGTCCATCCAAGTTTCAGAACACTATGTCTGAACAATTCCCACCAGTTTCTCCTGCCAGTCTTCTACTTGCGAAGAATGCATCTATATCAGTAACCTGGAATCCATGCTCTCTAGCACCACAGTCAGTACTCCTGACAAAGAGGAGATTGCCAGCATAAGCACCACACCACCCACATCACATACCCAACCACAACACACACACACACCTATACAGCGGTCCTCAATAAAAACTTACCTAAACAGCAGAGACCTTCAAAACACACTCACACATGTTCCAAACACAACACCAAATATATCACAGACACCAGACAATACACCAGTGTCTCACAAAAACAGCCCATAAGGCATAACAATAAACTCATACACCTCATAAGGCACAACAATAAACCAGACATATGAGTCATTGGCAACTCAGTTGTGAGACACATTGATATCCCCCGCACCAGCCACGACAAGGAGAAGATCACAGTCAGTTGTCTGTCAGGTGCCAGAATCCACCACATCACACACGCACTTAAGTCTCTCCATAACAGGTGCAAGTATGACTCTGTCATTGTTCATGTTGGTGTGAATAACTTGAGATGTACCTCCCTGGACTATATGAAGAGAGACATGATTGAGCTCTCAGAGTATGTGTCCTAGGCAGGTATGACCCTATCCCTAAGCAGCATCCTACCTTGACCAAAAATTATACCATAATACCAACAAAAAATAATTGGCTTAGTTTCTGGTGTCATTCCAAGGGAATTCAGTATTTGTCTGCCTGGGATGACATGGTTGACAGGCCTCGATGGTTTGCCAGAGATGGCCTCCACTTGTCACCCCTAGGATTCCAGATTCTGGCCAAGGCTCTTGCCTCCCCCATTGTGCCTTTTTAGGCAATTTCCCAGAGACAAATCTTCCAACATAAAAGATCTGTCAAAAAGCAAATTGAAGGTCATGCTGCTTAAAGCTAGGAGTCTTAACCTGAAAATGCACTCACTGGAGGCTCTCCTAGCACTGGAGGATGCCAACATCTGTGCAGTTATGGAAAATTGGTTCAAGGCTGTGGACAGCACCCTTGCCTTACCAGGCTATACCTCATTCCACACATTCCGACCCCAAAATGAGATCAGGAAGAGTAAGGGTGGTGGAGTTTCTATTTTCATTAAAGACAAGCACACTTCCAGACTGGTTTGCCAGCATGATGCACTAGAACGTCTCCAGGCCAGGTGCAATTAACAATTGGCAAGACACCCATCCAAGTTATAGGCAGCTATAGACCCCCTCTCCATGAATCAGGACACCTACTCCACCTACTCCTCCTACCTGGACCTACTTGACTCCATCAAGGTATCTCCTAATACCCTGTTCCTTGGTGACTTCAACTACCCAACCATAAAATGGGTGAACTATTCCTGCTCTAATGCAGTCACCCAAAGATTCGTTGACTTCATCAATTCTAATGCACTAGACCAGCTTGTCTCATCCCCTACAAGGGGAGATAACATTCTGAATTTGGTTCTCATCAACATGAGAAACTGTTGCACCACTCCCATAGTAACTTCTTTCCTCGTGAGATCAGACCATCTGTCTGTCTCATTCAAAGTGTCGATCCAGTCCAACCCCCCCCCCCCCCCCCCAGCTGTAACCAGGCTAAAAGAGTTATCACAAACTGACTACAACCTTTTAAGGGAGGGTATCAGTAGCTTCATACCACCACCCCCTCAGAGGATGCAGACAAGTACGCTGAACAGTATGCCAGTGTAGTATACAAGCAGCTGTACAACTGCATGGACTCAGCCATACCCAACAGAACTAAAACCTGCACCTCAAGGAAACACAAACCTATGTGGTGGACATCCTCTATAACAGGCTTTACAACAAAAGGAAGAAACTGTTGTCCAAGGGTAAAAAGGCACAAATTCCCAGTTGAAAAAACTCCCTCCTTAGCCTCAACAAGCAAATTAGATCACCAGTGAAAAACTCCAAAGCCAATTATGAATCAAAACTAGACTCTGAAACAAAGGCTAACTACAAAGGCTTTTTCAGTTACATCAGAAACCTCCATGGCAAAGCCCAGGTTTGTTCCAAATTAGTTCTTAATGGTATCAATTACAGCTTTCCTGTTGATTTAGCCAACATGCTAGCAGATAGGTTCAGCACAAACTTTACTCCCCTGACCCCCCCCCAAAGGCCCATTTGACATCCCCAATACTTGTCCCACATCTCTATAGATCAAGTGTTAAGAGACCTGATAGTACCCCAGGCTGTATTCTGCACCATCTCCAGCAAGAACTAGCTTCGCCATTGAGCACCCTATTCAACCACAGCCTAAGTCCAGGCTTCATTCCAGCAGAGGCGGAGAACTGCCATTCTCATCCCCCTGCACAAAGGTGGTGCCACTACTGACCATGGAAACTGTATCCCCATTAGCTTGACAAGTCAGATCTGTAAGTCCATGGAATGTATTATTATGGACCTCATAAACAAGGACATAGGCAATCTCCAAGAACTTGACCCCACCCAGTTCAGATTCGTCAAGGGCAAATCTTGCCTGTTGAACCTGGTTGACTTTTTTGAGACTGTCACCAAGGCCCTGGATGAGGGAAAGTCAGTACACACAGCTTAACATTTCTTGGCCAAAGCCTTTGACACAATCACCCACTCAGGTATCATCAAAACGTTAACACAACTTGGGTGTAAATCTCTGTCTCATCACAGCCAGCTGGCTCACCGATAGAATCCACAAGGTCAAGACAGGTGACGCCACCTCTGACAGCAGACCTGTTACTAATGGTGCCCCCCAGGGATCTGTCCTAGGACCCCTATTGTTTGGCATCTACTTCTCAGAGGTCCAGGCAAAGACAAAAAGCCTGTGGATGACCAAGTTTGCAGATGACGGTAAGGCAAGCTGGGTGCTGTCATTGACTCCCCAAATGATGTCAATATACTTCAAGAGGGTCTCACAGCAGCAAATGACTGATGCCAAAGTCATGGCCTTAATTCATTACATCCGAGTGATGCCTCCAGGTGCATCTGCAGTTAACTCCTACTGACATCTCTAGACATCAAATATTGCTTGTTTATATTTGCATCAATAATTCCAAAACCATGCTATGTAAAAGGTTTTAAAAGATTTCATCTTAAAGCTACACAATGACAAACTCGAATGCATTGATATTTGACCTCTGTCTAGTGCAGGTAAATAGATATTAACTGTTGTTTTTATTATATTAATTTATGTATACATATATCTATATATATATATATATATATATATATATATATATATATATATATATATATAATTTTCACATTTTTCTAAATATTTAAACAATCAAGTAACATAGACAAAACTCCTTAGCCTGACATGAAAGCTCTCAGCTAGGTGAATAAAATGCTACTGACAGCATGTGTGTAACTTGAGAGGTTGCTGAGATTTTGTAAGTTGTTTACAAAATATTGCAAATGTAATAGTTACTATGTTTTTTGTGACTTATAAAATTTGGTTTAAGACCTAGAACCTAAAGAATACTACCACTGTAAAAATAGTCTGTGCTGAAGAGTTTGTCATTTATACTTATTTAATAACCACCATGGTTCCAGAGATATGAACATTTGTTTGAAATGTGAGGGCATAATTTGATTCTATCAAAAGGCTTAGGCTCCGCTCATTGGAAGTTACAGTGCAAACTTCCTGAGCTCCAATGAATTGAATGAATTAAGTTAAACGCAAAAAAAAATGTATTATCCTACCATTCAGCAAAAACACGGCCCCAACTGATTACCACATCAACGGCAACCCTCTAAGCACACAACCTGTGGTAACAGACCTGGGTACACAGGTTGACAACAATCTCACATTCGACCATCATGTAGTGGCAGTGGTCAGAAAACAATTTTATTTGGTTCCTCTCATAAGTAAAGGGATTGTATCCAGAAAAAAGGAGGTTATTACCTCTCTGTACTCCTCCCTCATTAGGCCAATTATTGAGTACAACTCCCTGTTTGGTATGTACCTCTTCAAATACCTGCATCAACTGGAAAGGCCACATCAATACCTCACAAAGAGAATCCATGGCCTCCAAAATGTGTCCTTTGTGGACAGGCTCAAATCACTATCACTCTACTCTGTAATCATACAGATTGCTCATAGGTGATCTGTGTATCGCCTACAAGACAATCTCAGACCCTGCTCTACTAGAGATGCTCCATATCCGTAAGACTAACGCCTTGCACATTACCCGATCGAAAGGCTTAAATCTAATATGTGACATTAACAAAACCACCTGGAGAGACAGGTTTGTCTCCCAGAGGCTGCCCCATCTCTGGAATAGACTCCCCATACATGTCAAACAGAGCACCTTGCTGACCCTCTTCAAATGCAACCTTGATGAGTGGATGGGAAACACCACAAGTTTGTCCTAGGGGTTCTTACATGTGTCCCACATTGACAGGGGTGACAGGTGCTGATTGAGGTTTTTTTTGGGAGGGATACACTCTTGGCTAGCCTGGTAATATCCTATGATCCTATGATTGACTTCAACAATTGGCTTAGCTTCTGGTGTCATTCTAAGGGGATCAAGCTCCTGCCAGCCTGGGATGATATGGTTGATAGACCATACAGCTTTGCCAGAGATGGTCTTCACCTGTCACCTCTAGTCTTTTGGTTACTGGCTAAGGCACTTGCCACCCCCATTGTGCCTTTTAGGCAAGGTCTCAAGAACAAAATTTCCAACATGAAAATATCACTCAAATAAATTAAAGGTTATGCTGCTAAATGCTAGGAGTTTAAATCAAAAAATAATCCAATGCAGCTCCAAGTAGTGGCCAGTTGAAAAAAACTCCAGCAAAAATATGAACAAGTTAAAAAGCATTTAATTCAGATGAATGAATAAAATATAGTATAGTACATTGCAGCGTAGACCACTAAGCGCTTTCACCTGAAAAATAGTCAGGCATCATCAGAGTGTTGAAAACATTTATTAACCAACCAGCTATTTATAACTTCAAAAAATCCCGCCCTTTGTAACAAACCTGTCAGTAGAAAGTTCTGACTCGATGTTGTTAGTGTCAAAACCTTTTTTAAAAAACACAACACAACGTGTTCTTAAAACACTCTTACAAGTTTCAAAAAATAAATATTTATAAATATATATGCATAATTCAAGGTTTATCAATTCTATTCAAAATCAGTGCATAAGCTAGTTAAATAATGTATTATGTTAAATAGTTATTAAATAAATATTAAATAATGGTTAAGTGAACTACGCAAAATAGTGAGCTTATATAAAAAGTGTATTTGTGTGTCTAATTTATATAAAATATATATATAAAATATATATAAAAATATATAAATATATAAAAGATGTATATATATATATATATATATAGATCTCTTTTTATATAAATTAGACATACAAATATATATACATCTTTTATATATTTATATATTTTTATATATATTTTATATATATTTGAATAGAATTGATAAACCTTGAATTATGCATATATATTTATAAATATTTATTTTTTGAAACTTGTAAGAGTGTTTTAAGAACACGTTGTGTTGTGTTTTTTAAAAAAGGTTTTGACACTAACAACATCGAGTCAGAACTTTCTACTGACAGGTTTGTTACAAAGGGCGGGATTTTTTGAAGTTATAAATAGCTGGTTGGTTAATAAATGTTTTCAACACTCTGATGATGCCTGACTATTTTTCAGGTGAAAGCGCTTAGTGGTTTACGCTGCAATGTACTATACTATATTTTATTCATTCATCTGAATTAAACGCTTTTTAACTTGTTCATATTTGCGCTGGAGTTTTTTTTCAACTGGCCACTACTTGGAGCTGCATTGGATTATTTATTGGTTTGCTGTTGATTTTCGTTGAGTTTAAATCAAAAACTGCACTCTCTGGAGGCATTCCTCTCCCTGAAGGATGTTGACATCTGTGTAGTCACACAAACTTTGTTCAGGTCTGCACAGACTACCCTGGCCTTGCAAGGCTACAATGCCTTCCACACTTTCAGACCACAAAATGAGTGTGTGAGTACCAAAGTAGGAGGCATATCTATCTTCATCAAAGATAAATATACCACTAGACTGGTTAGACAGGAAAACTCCATGGAGTTACTCCAAGTTCAACTAACTGTGAGTAAGACCCTCTTCAAGCCATCGTTAGCTATAGGCCCCCTTCAATGAATCGTGACACCTGTGCTGCTTATTTGGACCTACTTGAGTCAATCAAATTACAACCAAACACTCTAGTCATGGGCGATTTTAACTATCCCTCCTCATACAAGTACCAACATGCTCACACAAAGGTTCCTGGACTTTGTTAACACTAATACCCTGGAACAAATCGTATGCAACTCCACAAGGGCTCAAATACTCTTGACCTGGTCTTTGCCAACATGGGTGACCATTGCACCACCACAAGTATAGGACCCTCACTGGTTAAATCTGATCACAAATCAGTCACATTTGAAGTAGTTATAACACCTGAAGCCCTCTTAGGTGAAATCAGGCCAGCAAATTTCAACAAAGTTAATTATACCCTCCTAAGGGATGGCATAAATAATTTCCAAGCTCTTGTTCCCACAAATAGCACTGACAACTATACTAAGGTATACACAAATGCCCTGTACAAACACTTATACAAATATATTGAAACAGCTGTACCTGATAGGATCAAAACAAGATCCTCAAGAAAAATCTAGCCTCCCTGGTGGACAACTAGCATTAATAAGTTATACAACAAGAGGAAGAAGTTGCTGTCAAAGAGTAAAAAAGAGAGTTCCCTGCACTGGAAGAATACCCTCCTCTGCTTGAACAAACAAATGAGACAACTTATAAAATCCTCAAAGGGCAAGTTTAAACAAAATTTAGCTACCATAGCTAAGGACAGCCATAAGGCATTCTTCAATTGTATCCATAATCTAAAAGGTAGGACCCAGACATGTTTGAACTAGCTGTGGATGGCATCACACACACTGATCCTGTGAAAACAGCTAACCTATCTGTTGACAGGTTTGGTGAAAAAATTACCCCCTCTGTCCCCTGCAAACATTCCACAAAGCATTCCCACTGCATCTCCCCACCTTGCATCTCCAAAGAGCAAGTCATTAATGCTCTCTCCAAGGCCAAAAACATAGCCTCTATGGGACCAGATGGCATCCCAAGTTGCATATTAAATACTCTAAAACATGAGTTAGCAACTCCATTAGGTAGTCTGTTCAACCACAGCCTGAGTACTGGTTTTTGTCCCTGCTGAATGAAGAACAGCAAGCATCATCCCCTTCATAAGAGGGGAACAGCAACAGACCCTGGGAACTATAGACCCATGAGCTTAACCAGCTTTATCTGTAAGGCCATGGAACAACTCATCATGGACCTTATAAATAAGGATATAGGTGATCTCCAAACCCTTGATCCAACAGTTTTTTTTTCAAAGGCAGGTGGACTTCTTCGAAAACATCACCAGAGACACAGATGAAGGCAAATCTTTGCATACAGCCGACCTTGACATAGCCAAGACCTTCAACACAATCCCACATTCGAGCACCATTGATAAACACTCCCAGTTGAATATCAACGCTTATGTCATCAAGTGGGCTGCTAACTGGCTCACCGACAGATCACACTCAGTCAAAGTTGAGGACTTTACCTCAACCAGCAGACCTGTCACCATTGGGGTTCCACAGGGGTCAGTGATGGACCTCCTGTTGTTTGGAATATACTTCTCAGAAGTTCAGGCCAAAACAGAGGGGCTGTGGCTGACTAAGTTTGCTGATGACTGCAAATTAGATGCAATCACTGAATCCCCAAACTATGTCAATATACTTCAAGGGGGACTTACACAAACCACTGATTGGTGCCAAAGCCATGGACTCAAACTTAATGGAAAAAATGCATTATCCTCCTCTTTTGTAAAAAAACAATATCCATGCAGACTATCATATAAATAATAATACCCCAATCAACAACTCAGTAGTGAGAGACTTAGGAATGCAAGTTGACTGTAGCCTAGATTTTGAGCACCGTGTGACTACTGTGGTAAGGAAGGCATTCTACGTTGCACACATCATTTGCAAAGGCATTGCTTCAAGAGTGAAAAAGGTCATAACACCCCTGCACTCAACCATCATCAGGTCAATAATTGAGTACAGGGGTCATAACACCCCTGTACTCAACCATCATCAGGTCAGTAATTGAGTACAATGTTCCCTTTGAGATGTACCTTACCAGGCACCTGCAGCAACTTGAAAGACCTCAGAGATTTCTAACCAAGAAAATTCGGGTCTTCAGCACATGTCATACATTGACAGACTACTTATAGGAGACTTGTGCCTGGCCTACAGAGCAATCTCAGATCCAAACCTAATGGAAATGCTACACATCTGCAAGTCAAATGGGATAAGGGTCACCTGCTCTTTGGACCTTAACCTGGTCTGCAACATAAACAGGACCTGCTGGAGAGACAGATATGTCTCTCAGAAGTTGCCACTTCAATGGAATGGGCTACCAGTTCACACAAACAAAGCCCCTCTATGACTGTGTTTAAGTGTAGCCTGGATGACTGGATGGGAAACCATAAATTCCTGCCAGGGAATTTCACCTATGACCCTCCTAGATATGGGTAGTCATTGATAACTAAGATCTCGAGTTTAGGCAAGATCCTTTATATCGGGTTTCCCTAGTATTATATTGGGTACACATGGCTAGGCTTATAAAGACCTTCAGGTGAATACCCAGTAACGACCTATGAAATAATGAACCTACCTGAGATAGTATGAAATGTGTGTTTCTACTTAAGGTGTTAAGGTGTTGTTTTAGAGTAAATAGCATAAGTTTTTTTTTTATCATTAATCAGCAAGTTAGAAATTTTAGCCATATTTTAATGGCAGTGAATGATAATTTTTTAGTGATTTCCTATAATTTTATTATGGATAAGGAAGAACAGAGCAGATAAAGGTTGAATCTTCAGCATATTGTATGAGAGGAGCAAGTGCTGTAGCAGTATGAAGTTTATTTAAATGGAAGGGGGCCATGCATTGACCTTTGGGGAGCACCAACAGAGATTGGTTGAAATGCTGAAAGGTTTTATTGCCATTTAGTTGCCCACTGGCGATTGCATAAATAACTGTGATACCGGGGGGGGGGGGGTAAGTGAGACAGTGTGGCAAGTTCAGAGAAGAGGTTTTGATGGGACACTATGTCAAATGCTTTGGAAAGGTCAAGGAAAAGTGAAGAAATATGGTTGCCCTCATTTCTGTATTGGTTTATTATGTTAGTAGAGTTGAAGAGGCAGTAGTAGTACTGTGGTTGGCCTGAGGAGGGCAGTAGTAGTACTGTGGTTGGCCTGAGGAGGGCAGTAGTAGTACTGTGGTTGGTCTCAGGAGGGCAGTAGTAGTACTGTGGTTGGGCCTGAGGAGGGTAGTAGTAGTAGTACTGTGGTTAGGCTTGAGGAGGGCAGTAATAGTACTGTGGTTAGGCCTGAGGAGGGCAGTAGTAGTACTGTGGTTGGGCCTGAGGAGGGTAGTAGTAGTAGTACTGTGGTTAGGCCTGAGGAGGGCAGTAATAGTACTGTGGTTAGGCCTGAGGAGGGGCAGTAGTAGTACTGTGGCTGGGCCTGAGGAGGGCAGTAGTAGTACTGTGGTTGGGCCTGAGGAGGGCAGTAGTAGTAGTACTGTGGTTGGGCCTGATGAGGGCAATAGTAGTATTGTGGTTGGGCCTGAAACTGTGCTGGTGTTGGATAGGATGTTTGGTTATATGTTTCATAAGCTGAGAGTGAATACATTTCCAAAGGATTTTACAGAGGGGTGATAGGATGGCAGTAGGTCTATAGTTTGTTAACTCTGTTGAAGTACCTCCTTTGTGAAGGGGTATAATAAGGGAGTTTTTTCCAGATGGATGGGGCATTGTTTTCAGTCACTGACCAGCCAGCATATACTACAGCAAGTTTGGAACAGTAGGCAGAGGAACTATTTTGCATAAAAAATATATATAGTAATAAACACAAAATAAGTACAAAATAATTTTATAGACAGCCCATTCTCTAAGCACAATAATGCCCTCCAGAGTGTGTATTATTGTGTAAATAATGCCCTTCCAGAGGTGTAGAGACCCTCCGCCACCCTTGGGAAGGCATTATTTACACAATAACATACACCTTGTCGGGCATTATTGCTTGTATAAATAAAATCAGAATATTGGTAACAGGACCATGCCTCTATCTGTTGAGACATTGTTTAAAGCTATAAGCTACAACAATGGCAGTAGCAGAAATGAAAAAAAATGATAAAATGGTGCAATGGGGAGAAGAAATAAACTTGTGCTGGTAAAAACCCAGAACTCAAAGGTAGTTGCATGCGTAACAGAGTGGAGCTAAGGCCATGTACAGCAATTTTTCCATATCCTTGGAGTATGTATCTGAATTATGTGAATATCTTATGTCTGGTTAAATTAGAAATACATTTCCTCTACTCGTTGTATAAACATTGTAAGAAAATATGTAAATGTTATATAATAAAAATGTAAGAGCTTTTGTAGACTGGAAAGTGAATTGGTTAATGGTCTCACAAATGTATTCCTAAATGGATGGTTATTTTGTTAATGTATTCCACATGGTTTTATTTTAGTTCTTAGCTCATCCCAAAAATAGATTTTTTTATAAAAAAAAGTGCATTTGTAAAACTTCACAAAAAATTATATCGGTTTTTTGTTTGCTGTTAAACTTTTTTCTTTTAGATAGTCATTTTCAAAAATAGATAATCACTGTCTATCTAAAGTTGTTATACATATTCCATAGTGTAATATGTAAGATGAAGTTAATTCCTGGGTCTGTCATATAAACATGTGCTAGCCTGGTGTAGCCTACCTTTTTATCAAAATTCCATACATATAAGGGAATAAATAGGAAAATTTAAAATAAAATAGTTAAATATTGTAATGGATTATTTATTATCATGTTCCATGCATGCATATTCTAATTTAATTTTGCATATGCATAGCTACATTCTCAGAGAAACATGTCAGTTCATTTTCACAAATATGTCTTCTTAATGCAGTCAGTAAGGAGTTGATGTTCTGTCTGCATTTTGTACTAATTATTGTCCTTGTTGAAGTATGACCACCTCACATTATTTTAGTAACTTATAAAATTATGATTATGTCCATAGAAACCTACATAATATAGGTAGAGAAGTAGAACTTCCAACATGACTTCACACTGATCAACAGCTTAATTTCATCTTTCAAAGTGGAAAAAAGAAACTGAGAGATAAAGGCCACTAACCCTGCCAGTTTTAGTAAATTCAATTACTGGCTAGGAAGTACACTGCCTGGATACCAGAAAAGAAGAAACTTAGAGAGCGTGAAAGTACATCAGCCAGAAAAGGTGAAGAGAAAACACTGACTGGGAAGAATTTTGCAGCTGTTCAGCTAAAAACAGTTCAAACTCTAGCTTTGGTGCAAGACTCACCCGGTGTGTGGCATGCACCTGTAATCCTAGCATCCTGGGATGCAGAGGTTGTTGGATAGAATCACACTGGTTCATGAGAGACCATACTTATAGGTTCATACATTCATAGATAGGTACTAGGCTATCAGCTCAAGGGCCGAAGTAAGCCTAGCCAATAAGGTTCCCTGGCTTACGCCACCAAAGAAAGTTAATTTCCTGTGCCCCTGTCGAACAGAGCCACAGAAGTGATCCCTGAGGTGTATTTCCTATTTCTCATCCACTCATCAAGATTTTTCTTGAAGAGTGCTTGAGGAACTTTGCTTGACATAGATGGGTAGCTTGTTCCAGAGTATGGGAAGTTTCTGGGACAGGAATCTATCCCTCCAGCATGTCCTGCTTATTGTGATGACAAGGTTTAGGTCCCTAGACCATGTAGCTCAGAGGGATTGGGATTTCTTAAGGTGTAGCATGTCCAACAGCTCTGGGTTTAGTCGGAGTAGGTGATATGCTACAGAATAAAGCTGGAGTTTTTTGAGACGGTCAGTGTAGGGCATCTGTTTGAGGCCAGTAATCCTCTTTGTGAGGTACTTCTGTGGCCTTTCCAGCTGCTGCAGATGTCTTGTGAGGTACATTCCAAAAGGCTTGTTGTACTCTATAATGGGTCTAATGAGTGCCGAGTAGAGGGGAACAATGACCTCTTTTTTCTTGGATGAGAACCCTTTTGTGATGAGGTGTGCCACATAAAAAGATTTCCTGACTACTGTGGTGATGTGATTATCAGACGAGAGACTACTGTCCACCTGGGTCCCATGGTCTCTTATCACACATTCGGCATTAAGTAGACTGATATTTATGTGGTAGTTCATGGGTACAGAGTTTTTACCAAAGGGGATGACAATGCCCTTTTTGGCATTGAGCTTGAGGCCATGCCTCTGACACCAGGCATCTGTCTCGGTGAGGCCCTTCTATAGGATGTCCACATCATTTGGGGACTTGACTATGGCTTCTAGTTTGCAGTCATCTGCGAATGTCATTAGCCAGAGGCCTTCTGTGTTAGCCTGTACTTCAGAGAAGTAGATATCAAACAGGAGAGGTCCCAGGACTGAACCCTATGGTACTCCACTTGTCACTGGTTTGAAGTCAGATTTGGAGTCTGCAACTCTTACAGTGTGGGTTCTGTCAGTGAGCCAGTTGGTAACCCATCTTGTGACGTAGGGATTTATACCTAGTTTAGTGAGTTTAGCTATCATTCCAGAATGGAGGATGGTGTCAAAAGCCTTGGCGAAGTCAAGATAGGTTGTATGAACCACCTTACCCTCATCTACAGCTTTGGTGACTGCCTCAAAGAAGTCGATCAGGTTCAGAAGGCATGATCTGCCTTTCACAAACCTGAACTGGGTGGGGTCCAGAGTTTGGAGGTTGCCAATGTCTATGTTTATGAGTTCCATGATGATATGTTCCATGGCCTTGCAGACCAGGCTCGTCAGGCTAATAGGGAAATAGTTCCCAGGATCAGTGGTGGCTCTCCCTTTGTGGAGTGGGATAACTGTTGCTGTGCACCATTCAGTGGGCACAAAGCCTGATGTGAGACTATGATTAAACAAGGTGCTTAGGTGGGGAGCCAGTTCATTCTGAAGTTCATGTAAAACGCAGCTTGGGATGTTGTCTGTTCCCATGGATGCTGTGTTTTTGGTTTTAGAGAGTGCAGTTTTTACCTGCACAGATGTGATTACAGGGACTCTGCACTCTTCCTGTATAGATATGAGCCCTTTAGGGGTTGAGCGGGGAGTAAAGTTAGCACTGAACCTATCTGCCAGGATGTTGGAAATATGAGTTGGTTCTGTAACTTTCGTGCCATTGTGCTGTAACTCAGAACAGATCTGGGTGTTACCATTCAGATTCTTGACATAGCTATAGAATGCTCTGTGGTTGCCCTTAGAATAAGTGGTAATTTTGTTTTCATAGCCAGCTTTGGAGGATCTTATAAGGGATCTGAGCTTCTTACTGAGGCTGACCAGGGAGCTCCTCCACTCATGGGATTTTACTCTCTTTTGCAACAGTTTCTTCCTTCTTTTGTAGAGTTTGTTTATGGCAGGGAACCACCAGATTGGCTTCTTTTTTTTGGAGGATAGCATCTTGGTTCTGTTTGGGATAGCACGATCCATGCACTCGTGTAAGTGCTTATAGAGTGCATTTGTGTAGGATTCAGCAGTCGTAACTGTATTGTCCAGCTGCATGGTTGTCACGATGTTCGCCACTTCTGTCTTAAGAAACATGAAGTTGGCTTTGGATAAATGTTTTATCGTGGTTTCCTTAATGGTGGGTGGGGGCGGGATGCAGATATCTAGGGTGATTAGATTATGGTCGGATCTGACCAACGAAGAGTTGATTTCTTGTGTGGAACACCGGTCACTCATGTTAGTAATGACTAGGTCTAGGATATTGTTGCCCCTGATGGGGGGTGTGGATAAGTTGATCCAGATCATTGGAATTTATGAATTCCAGAAAGCGTTGAGTGAAGGAGTTGGCACATGAGTAGTTTTCCCAGTTAATGGTGGGGTAGTTGAAATCGCCCATTATTAGGGTGTTTGGTTGAACCCTAATATTTTCCAGTATATCAAGAAAAGAGGAGTGGGAATCCTGGGGCATGGTGGGGGATCTGCAGCAAGCTAAAATTTGAATTGCAGTTTTGCCCAGAGTTAGTTGCACTTGGATAACCTCGGATGCATTATGCTGTGCAACTACGCTGGAGGTGTGGATATCCTTAAAGAATATGGACACACCTCTGCCTTTGGTGTTCTGGTCCAGGTCAGATGGCCAAAAAGTGTGGTATGAGGTATAGCCTGGTAATGCAGGGGTGCTCTCTAGAGCCTTGAACCAGGTCTCAGTCACTGCAAAGATATCGATGTTCTCCATTTTAAGGAGTGCCTTGAGTGAGGGCATTTTGAGATTTAGACTTCTAGCATTGAGTAGCATTACCCACAGTTTTTGTTTGCCTGTTACAGTGGTGAATTTGTCATTTGAACCTTGCCTAAAAAAGGCACTATAGGGGTGGCAAGAGCCTTAGCCAGTATCCAGAATCCCAGGGGTGACAGGTGCAGGACATCTCAGGCAAAGCATCATGGTCTGTCGACCATGACATCCCAGGCATACAGATACTGGATCCCCTTAGAATGACACCAGAAGCTTAGCCAATTGTTGAAGTCAATCACTTTGTCCTTGTACTGCGGTATCATTCTGGGCAATGGCAGGATGCTACTCAGGGCTAGGGTCATACCTGCCTGGGCTACAAGATTGGAGAGCTCTTCCATGTCTCTTTTCATGTAGTCCAGGGAAGTATATCTCAGGTTGTTCACACAAACATAGACAATGACAGAGTCATATTTGTACTTGTTGTGGAGTGACCTGAGTGTGCGGGTTATGTGGCGGATCCTGGCACCCGTCAGGCAGCTGACAGTAACCTTCTCCTTGTTTAACCTGGTGAGTGGGACATCAGAGTGCCTGACTATAGAGTCACCTATGACTAGTGTGTTAGGTATGTTAGATTGCCTTATGGGCTGTGGTTTATTGGCACACTGAGTCTGTGGGCTATGTGTCATTTGGGTTGTGTTGGGGGGCGGAGGTTGCTTGCATTTCTGCTTTGGAGGTCTCTGTTGCTTGGGCAGATTATTATTGAAAGATTATTATTGAGAGCTTCTGTGAATGTTTTTGTGTTTCTATATGTGGGTTTTGGTGGTGTAGGTTTAGTGGGACTATGTGATGAGTGTGTTGTGGTGCAAGAGTTTACCTTCTCATCTTGACTGTCAAGTTCAGTCTTTGTTGGAGAGAGCTTTACCTCCAGTTTGGCTAGATACGTGCATCTCTCAGAGGTTGTGGTGTTGGGTAGTAGGAGGAGAGGGTTGTCTGTGTACATGAGGCAATTGCTACATTGCCTCAAGATACCCAGATTCATCAGATAGGAGAGAACACTGGGAGCTGACCCTTGGACATGCCTGAATAAAAAAACTACTTTCCTCTGGACAAGTGAGGAAATTGAGTATAAGAGCATTTTTCTCTAAGCAAGTGAGGAAAGTAAGTGCAAAAACTGTTTTCCTCTAGGTAAAGAGGCAGGTTGAGTGCTGTAGTAATTTGTAGCTTATTTAGTGCTAACAATAAGTTCTGAAGAAGTGCTGAACACAAATAAGCAAATTCAAGTGCTAAAACTAAGAATCTGTACCTGGATCTTCTTGTGGTAGATAGGCTACCTAGTGCTTACCACTCCCACTAATAAGCTAGAATGCTTCCCTTCAACACAGAAAGTCTTTGGGGCTCAGAAGCTTACAAACAGTCCTGGATACAGTAAATCTGTATCTGGACTAGACTAGTTGCAGGAAAAGTGTGAAACAAGTGCAAATGAATGCTTTTAAACCAGAAGGTTGAAAGAGATGGAAAAACTGTCCAAACGGCCAATAAACTACAATTTCTGGGCCAGAAACCACTCTTGTGGTAGATAGGCTACCTAGTGCTTATCACTCCCACTGATAAGCTAGAAGGCTTCCCTACAACACAGAAAGGCTTGTGGGGGCTCAGAAGCTTACAAACAGTCCTGGATACAGCAAATCTGTATCTGGACTAAACTAGTTGCAGGAAAGATGGGAAACAAGTGCAAATGCTGGCTTTTAAACCAGTAAGTTGAAAGAGATGGAAAAAACTGCCAAACGGCCAATAAACTACAATTTCTGGGCCAGAAACAATTCTTGTGGTAAATAGGCTACCTAGTGTTTACCACTCCCACTGATAAGCTAGAAGGATCCCTCCAACACAAAAGGGCTTGGGGGGCTCAAAAGCTTACAAACAGTCCTGGATACAGCAAATCTGTATCTGGACTAGACTAGTTACAGGAAAGGTGGGAAACAAGCACAAACACGGGCTTTTAAACCAGAAAGTTGAAAGAGATGGAAGAACTGCCAAATGACCAATAAACTACAATTTCTGGGCCAGAAACCACTTTTGTGGTAGATATGCTACCTAGTGCTTACCACTGCCACTGATAAGCTAGAAGGCTTCCCTCCAACACAGAAAGGTTTTGGGGGCTCAGAGACTTACAAATAGTCCTGGATACAGCATATCTGTATCTGGACTAGACTAGTTACAGGAAAGGTGGGAAACAAGCACAAATGCAGGCTTTTAAACCAGAACATTGAAAGAGATGGAAAAACTGCCAAACGGCCAATAAACTACAATTTCTGGGCCAGAAACTACTCTTGTGGTAGATAGGCTACATAGTGCCTACCACTCCCACTGATAAGCTAGAAGGCTTCCCTCCAACACAGAAAGGCTTTGTGGGCTCAGAGGCTTACAAACAGTCCTGGATACATCATATCTGTATCTGGACTAGACTAGTTATAGGAAAGGTGGGAAACAAGCGCAAATATAGGCCTTTAAACCAGAAAGTTGAAAGAGATGGAAAAACTGCCAAACGGCCAATAAACTACAATTTCTGGTCCAGAAACCACTCTTGTGGTAGATAGGCTACCTAGTGCCTACCACTCCCACTGATAAGCTAGAAGCATTCCCTCCAACACAGAAAGGCTTTGGGGGCTGAGAGGCTTACAAACAGTCCTGGATACAGCATATCTGTATTTGGACTAGACTATTTACAGGCAAGGTGGGAAACAAGTGCAAATGTGGGCTTTTAAACCAGAAGGTTGAAAGAGATGGAAAAACAGCCCAAACAACCAATAAACTACAATTTCTGGTCCAGAAACCACTCTTGTGGTAGATAGGCTACCTAGTGCTTACCACTGCCACTGATAAGCTAGAAGAAGCTAGAAGGCTTCCCTCCAACACAGAAAGGCTTTGGGGGCTCAGAGACTTACAAACAGTCCTGGATACAGCATATCTGTATCTGGACTAGACTAGTTACAGGAAAGGTGGGAAACAAGCGCAAATGCAGGCTTTTAAACCAGAACATTGGAAGAGATGGAAAAACTGCCAAACGGCCAATAAACTACAATTTATGGGCCAGAAACTACTCTTGTGGTAGATAGGCTACCTAGTGCCTACCACTCCCACTGATAAGCTAGAAGGCTTCCCTCCAACACAGAAAGGCTTTGGGGGCTGAGAGGCTTACAAACAGTCCTTGATACAGCATATCTGTATTTGGACTAAAGTAGTTACAGGAAAGGCAGGAAACAAGCTTAGAATTTTTTTGTTTTGGAAAGTGGAAAGGGAGAAAGGAGAAGCAAAAAATAATTCAAAATTAAGGACCTAAGTGGCTTGCCCTTCACAAATGTTCTCTCTGTATTAGGTAGAATGAGCTAGTGGCACTAGACTGGAATAGAGCTGGGATAGAGCTGAACAAACGGGACTGGTAGGAGTGTCTGAAGGCAAAATATGATCTCACTGTACTCGGTTGAGTGAGCAAATGAGACAGACCCAGGAGGAGTGTTCAAACACAAATTTACAGGAGGAGCGGGCAATTCCAAAGCCATCAAGATTAATACCAGAACAAGACCAGGGAGGGAGGGCAGAAAACTAACTACAGAGAGAGAGAGAGAGACCACAGTATTCTATGAAACAATAAAATAGAAAAATAAGTAACTACAGAGAGACACAGACTACAATAGTCAATGAAACAATTAAATAGACAGAAAAATAATATGCAGTACAATCTTTAACACTGCAAGTTTGTACTTAACTCAGCTAGTAATGCAGTTAATTGTAGGTGTGTAGCAGAAGCCAAACAACTCAGATATTGAGCAGTAATAAATTCAAAGATATGTAACTAACACTTATAAATACAAAGAAACCCTCTAGGCTAAGAGTTTAACACTGAATATCAATGAAGTGAAACACAATATTCTTTGAAACAATTAAATAGAAAAATAACTAGAGAGAGACACAGACCAAGGAAACAAATACACAGAAAAATAAACTAAAATCCAGTACAATCTTTAACACTGCAAGTTTGAACTTAGCTCAGCTAGTAATGCAGTTGATTGTAGGTATGTAGCAGAAGCCAAACAACTCAGGTATTGAAAAGGGGGAAAAGTAACCCCACAGTACACAATTGTAAGGTGAAACATGCGTTCCAGTAATCTAGAGGAAAAAAATAAGTCAGATCTGCTCAGAGCTGATTAAAATAATAAAACAGAACATTGATGGAGTATATCAACTAAAAAAACATAATGCTGGAAAATGGAAGAAAAATTAAACAGATATTGAGATGAATTGATAAACTGTAAAAATGAGAGGTCAAAATGAAGAAAAGGATGGCTGAGTATGAGACTTCCCAAAGAAGAGATATTTCAAAAGGTGGTAGAATTAGAGAACAGAGCACAAAGTGAAAACCTGAGATTTTTTCCGCTGTACCAGATAAACTGAAAGGAGCAGACTGTCATGAAAGTGGAAATAAGCTACTTGACTGGTATTCCACAGCAGGATTTAATTGAAAGTATAAATCATGTGTATGCTCCAAACATGGCCATGAGAAAGCAACCAAGACCTATAATAATAAAGATGCAATCATACCAGCAGAAAGACCTGATCCTGACGAAACTATGACAGAAGGGCAAAGTATTAAAAAATGTAGATAGTAGAGTGTTTGTGGAAATTATTCTTCACTGTACACCAGGCAGAAGAGAAGCAATTTTATCCCAGCAATCAGGGAAAGTTAAAAAGCAGGTATGAGATTCAAACTGCTGTATCCAATTGTCTTCAAAATATTTTTCCAGGAGGATAAAACTTGTTTTTTCTGATGCAGAGCAGGCTAAAGAGTAATTTAAAAAGTTTGTCCAACAAAAAGTCAAGCATCAAACAGAAGGGGCACTGCTTCTCATTATTCGGATAATAAGGTTCATAGAGAGGCTTTGCCAGTAAAATCTTTTCCAAAATTCCAAAAGAAAATGTCCAAAAGACAGAAAAAAAGACAGGAGTTGACTAGAAGATTCAAGAGTACCTTGGACTTGAACCACAGTCTGGGGTTGGGAGAGGGAGATGGGCAGGAAGAAGACCAGCAACACTGAAATTAAAGAATAAATGTGAGGTTAAAAGCATAAATCACATTTGTGAAATATTGCTTTACAAGAAAAAGTGGAATGACTGGAATTTTGTTGACTTTGTTAAACTTGTGGGGGACTAAAAAGCAAATGCCATGCTATTAATATTTGGAAGGACACTGATGGGAAAGGAAAGGAATGGCAAGGAAAGGAAATGAAAGGAAAGGAAAGGAAAGGAAATGAAAGGAAAGGAATGGAAATGAAAGGAAAGGAAAGGAAAGGAATGGAAAGGAAATGAAATGAAAGGAAAGGAAAGGAAAGGAATGGAAAGGAAAGGAAAGGAAAGGAAATGAAAGGAAAGGAAAGGAAAGGAAATGAAAGGAAAGGAATGGAAATGAAAGGAAAGGAAAGGAAAGGAAAGGAAAGGAAAGGAATGGAAATGAAAGGAAAGGAAAGGAAAGGAATGGAAAGGAAATGAAATGAAAGGAAAGGAAAGGAAAGGAAAGGAATGGAAAGGAAAGGAAAGGAAAGGAAATGAAAGGAAATGAAAGGAAAGGAAAGGAAAGGAAATGAAAGGAAAGGAATGGAAATGAAAGGAAAGGAAAGGAAAGGAATGGAAAGGAAATGAAATGAAAGGAAAGGAAAGGAATGGAAAGGAAAGGAAAGGAAAGGAAAGGAAAGGAAAGGAAAGGAAAGGAAAGGAAAGGAAAGGAATGGAAAGGAAAGGAAAGAAAATGAAAGGAAAGGAAAGGAAATGAACTGAAATGAAAGAAAATGAAAGGAAAGGAAAGGAATGGAAAGGAAATGAAATGAAAGGAAAGGAAAGGAAAGGAATGGAAATGAAAGGAAAGAAAAGGAAAGGAAAGGAAAGGAATGGAAAGGAAAGGAAAGAAAATGAAAGGATAGGAAAGGAATGGAAATGAAATGAAAGGAAAGGAAAGGAAATGAAATGAAATGAAAGGAAAGGAATGGAAATGAAAGGAAAGGAAAGGAAAGGAAATGAAAGGAAAGGAAGTAACTGTAAGTAAAACAAGTTTTGTTTTTAACAGTATTTGTATAAAACATTTCATGATATCAGTTACATGTTATGTAATGAAGTATTCTCAGTAATCGTTGTATGTGATAAAGATATTAAAGTAAACAAGTCCCTTTCTTCTACTTTTCTTTTTTAGTTTTAAGATATGTAGGCATTAAATTGTAAAATGAGAAGAAAGGCTAGACAAAAGCATGTTGAAGTTAATAAGCTGTAATCTTGGGTTGATGAGGTAGCCTGTTTCCGACCTTTCCTGTAACTAGTGTTCCAGATACAGATTTGCTGTATCCAGGACTGTAGGTAAGCTTCTGAGCCCCCCAAGCCTTTCTGTGTTGGAGGGAAGCCTTCTAGCTTATCTTTGGGAGAGGTAAGCACTAGGTAGCTATCTACCACAAGACGAATGGTTCTGGCCCAGAAATTGTAGTTATTGGCCATTTGGGCAATCTTCCATCTCTCTCAAATTTCTGATTTGAAAGCCTGCATTTGCACTTGTTTCTGTCCTGTAACTCATCTAGTGCAGATACAGATTCTTAGTTTTAGCACTTAAATTTGCTTATTCATGCTCAGCACTTGTTCAGAACTTGAAAGCACTAAATAAGCTACTAATTACTGTAGCACTCAACCTTCCTCATTACCTAGAGGAAAACAGTTTTTGTACTTACTTTTCTCACTTGCTTAGAGAAAAACAGCTCTTGTACTCACTTTCCTCACTTATCTAGAGGAAAATAGATTTTATTCAGGCATGTCCAAGGGTCAGCTCCCAGTGTTCTCGCTTGTCTATCTGATGAATCTGGGCATCTTGGGGCAATGTAGAAATTGCCTCATGTACACAGACAACCCTCTCCTCCTACCATCCAACACTACAACCTGTGAGAGATGCACTAATCTAGTGAAACTTGAGGTAAAGCTCACTGCAACCAAGACTGAACTAGACAGTCATGAGGAGAAGGTAAACATTTGTACCACACCACACTCATCACATAGTCTCACTAAATTTACACCACCAAAATCCACACATAGTAACCCAAAAACATTCACAGAGGCTCTCAATAATAATCTGTCTAAGCAACAGAGACCTCCAAAGCAGAAACGCAAGCAACCTCCATCCCCCAACACAACCCAAATGAAACATAGCCCACAGACTCAGTGTGCCTCTCAATCACAGCCAATAAGGCAAAATAACATACCCAACAAACTAGTCACAGGTGACTCTATAGTCAGCCACACTGATGTCCCACTCACCAGACTAAACAAGGAGAAGGTTACTGTCAGCTGCCTGTCGGATGCCAGGATCCGCCACATAACCCATGCACTCAGGTCACTCCACAACAAGTACAAATATGACACTGTCATTGTCCATGTTGGTGTGAATGAGCTGAGATGTACCTCCCTGGACTACATGAAAAGAGACATGGAAGAGCTCTCTGATCTTGTAGCCCAGGCAGGTATGACCCTAGCCCTGAGTAGCATCCTGCCTTCATCCAGAATGATACCGCAGTACAAGGACAAAATGATTGACTTCAACAATTGGCTAAGCTTCTAGTGTCATTCTAAGGGGATCCAGTATCTGTCTGCCTGGGATGACATGATCGACAGACCACGATGCTTTGCCACAGATGGCCTGCACCTGTCACCCCTGGGATTCTGGATACTGGCTAAAGCTCTTGCTGCCACTATAGTGCCTTTTTAGGCAAGGTTCAAATAACAAATTCACCACCGTAACAGGAACAGGCAAGCAAAAACTGAGGGTAATGCTACTCAATGCTAGAAGTCTAAATTTCAAAATGCACTCCTTAAAATGGAGAACATCAATATTTGTGCAGTGACTGAGACCTGGTTCAAGGTTCCAGAGAGCACCCCTGCACTACCAGGCTATAACTCATACCACACTTTTTGGCCATGTAACCTGGACCGAAACACCAAAGGCAGAGGTGTGTCCATATTCATTAAGGATATGCACAACTCCAGGCTAGTTGCTCAGCATAATGCATCTGAAGTTATCCAAGTGCAACTAACTCTGGGCAAAACTGCAATCCAAATTGTAGCTTGCTACAGATCCCCCACCATGCTGCAGGATTCCCACGCCTCTTTTCTTGATGTACTGGAAAATATTAGGGTTCAACCAAACACCCTAATAAGGGGCGACTTAAACTACCCCACCATTAACTGGGAAAACTACTCATTTACCAACTCCTTAGCTCAACGCTTTCTGGAATTCATAAACTCCAATGCCCTGGATCAACTTATCCACATCCCCACTAGGGGCAACAATATCCTAGACCTAGTCATTACCGACATGAGTGACTGGTGTTCCACACCTGAAGTCAACTCCTCGTTGGTCGATCCGACCATAAGCTAATCACCCTTGATATCCACATCCCGCCCCACCCCCCATTAAGGAAACCATGGTAAACAATTTCTCCAAAGCCAACTTCATGCTTCTTTAGACAGAAGTAGTGAACTTCATGACACCCATGCAGATGGACAATACAGTTACAACTGCTGAATCCTACACAAATACACTCTATAAGCACTTACACGAGTGCATGGATCGTGCTATCCCAAACAGAACCAAGATGCTATCCTCCAAAAAAGGAAGCCAATCTGGTGGTCCGCTGCCATAAACAAACTGTACAACAGAAGGAAAAAACTGTTGCAAAAGAGAGTAAAATCCCATGAGTGGAGGAGCTCCCTGGTCAGCTTCAGTAAGAAGCTGGGATCCCTTATAAGATCCTCCAAAGCTAGCTATGAAAACAAAATTGCCACTAATTCTAAGGACAACCACAAAGCATTCTATAGCTATATGAATAATCTCGATGGCAACACCCAGATCTGCTCTGAGTTACAGCACAAAGGCATGAAAATTGCAGAACCAACTGATATTGCCAACATCCTGGCAGATAGGTTCAGTGCTAACTTTACCCCCCCACCCCCTAAAGGGCCCATATCTATACAGGAAGAATGCAGAGTCCCTGTAATCACAACTACGCAGGTAAAAGCTGCACTCTCTAAAGCCAAAAACACAGCATCCATGGTACCGGACAACATCCCAGGCTGCGTTTTACATGAACTTCAGAATGAACTGGCTCCCCACTTAAGCACCATGTTCAATAATAGCCTTGCATCAGGCTTTGTGCCCACTGAATGGTGCACAGCTACAGTTACCCCACTCCACAAAGTGGGAGCCACCACTGATCCTGGGAACTATCAACCTATTAGCCTGACGAGCCTGGTCTGCAAGGCCATGGAACATATCATCATGGAACTCATAAACAAAGACATTGGTAACCTCTAAACTCTGGATCTCACCCAGTTCGGGTTTGTGAAAGGCAGATCATGCCTCCTGAACCTGATTGACTTCTTTGAGGCAGTCACCAAAGCCGTAGATGAGGGTAAGGTGGTTCACACAGCCTATCTTGACCTCACCAAGGCTTTCGGCACCATCCCCCATTCTGGAATTATAGCTAAACTCACTAAACTAGGTATAAATCCCTACATCACAAGATGGGTTGCCAACTGGCTCACTGACAGAACCCACACTGTAAAAGTTGCAGACTCCAAATTGGACCTCAAAGCTGTGACAAGTGGAGTACCACAGGGTTCCATCCTTGGACCTCTCCTGTTTGGTATCTATTTCTCTGAAGTACAGGCTAACACAGAAGGCCTCTGGCTAATGGCGTTCACAGATGACTGCAAACTAGGAGCCATAGTCAAGTCCCCAAATGATGTGGACATCCTACAGAAGGGCCTCGCTGCGACAGATGCCTGGTGTGAGAGCCATGGCCCCAAGCTCAGTGTCAAAAAGTACAGTGTCATCCCCTTTGGTAAAAACTCTGTACCCATGAACTACCACATAGGCAGCAATCTACTTAACACCAAATGTGTAATACGAGACCTTGGGGCCCAGGTAGACAGTAGTCTCTCCTTTGATAATCACATTGCCACAGTAGTCAGGAAATCCTTCTACATGGCACACCTCATCATAAAAGGGTTCTCATCCAGGAAAAAAGAGGTCATTGTTCCTCTCTACTCCACACTCATTAGACCCATTATAGAGTACAGCACCCCTTTTGGAATGTACCTCACAAGACATCTGCAGCAGCTGGAAAGGCCACAGAAGTACCTCACAAAGAGGATTACTGGCCTCAAACAAATGCCCTACATGGACCGCCTCAAAAAACTCCAGCTTTACTCCATAGCATATCACCTACTCTGAGGTGATCTCTGCCTAACATATAAAGCTATGTCAAACCCAAAGCTGTTGGACATGCTACACTTAAAGAAATCCCAGTTTCTCCAAGCTACACACTCTGGGGACCTAAACCATGTCACCACAATAAACAAGACATGCTGGAGAGATAGATTCCTGTCCCAGAGAGACTTCCCATACTCTGGAACAGGCTACCCATCTATGTCAAGCAAAGTTCTTCATTAGCACTCTTCAAGAAAATTCTTGATAACTGGAAGGGAAATAGGAAATACACCCTGGGTTCACTTCTGTGTCTGTGCTCGACAGTAGCACAGGAAAATAACTTTCTTGGGTGGCATAAGCCAGGGAACCTTGTTGGCTAGGCTTACGTAGGCCCTTGGGCCGATAGTCTCGTACTTACCTATGAACCTATGAACCTATGAACCTATGGATGGGGTGTACAAGAGCAAACATTATAGTACATGTAGAGTGGATATGTTTCTTTCTTATTTTTTGCATAGTGACTATCTGGATTAAGACTCTTGGCTTAATCTAATAAGTTTTTACTGAAAGCAAGTAAATAAGAGAAAGCTGAATGTAATGAAAATCCTTCTTTTAGCAAATAAATGTTCAGTGTAGGTTGAGAGTCTGCAGCTGAGAGCAGTAGTGCATTTTGTTCTTGTGTTTACATGGGGAAAAGCTGACTACAGGGGCAGGCAATAAAAGCCAGAACATTTTTTAAGGCTAAAAGTGAAAGTTTCTAAAAGCATAAAAGCTGCTTTTTCACATGTGGGGAGATAAAGATAAAGAAAAAAGAGATAGCAATTAGTGTAAGTAGGAGCACAGGCTGCAACATGTGTTTTAGGCCTGGATAACCTTAATTTTAGGTCAGGTAATGCGTGCGTGTGCAGCTGCCAATTTGGGAAATTTGTTCCTATAAGGAGGGTTAAACTTCATTATTTGAAGAAGTACATAGCGTTGTCTGTTTATTTTAAGTTAATATGCTATGGGATGTTCTGGGATGTGATTCTCTTTTTTTATTGAGGATTTTCATTAAAACAAAAAGTCTTGTAAAATGTGGCATGAGTTTAAATAGAGGTGTCAAGAAACAACTATATAAAAAATAACCTGCCAAACATTAGTAGGTACATGTAACACAAAAGCTGAAAATATACATTTAAAAAAATGTCATACATAATAGGTGGGAATAATAACATCTTATCATAATGGCTACACTGTACATATTATTTTGGAGCATTAATGGCCTCACAAGTATAGACAAAAAGACAGAGTTTTGAATTATACTAAGAAATGCAGACAGCAAGTAGTAATGTTACAGGAGGCATGTTTGGAAAGAAATGAGCATATGAATTTGGTAAATAAAGGATTTCAGGATGGATATTCAGTAGAGTATTAGACAAATGAAAAGGGGTACACTTATACTAATTGCTACAGGAGCTCCAATAGTGATAGATGAGGGGAAAAGGATAACAATGGTATATTTGTGTTAGTAAGGGGCTACTAGCAAGGGAGGAGGATTATGCTGGCATGCATTTATATTCCACCTAAAACTGCTGTTAGAAACTTAAGAAAATTTGGGGAGAAATAATTAGCTTTCAGGAGGGAATATTACTTATAGGTGGGGGCTGAAATTTGATTTGCAACAGTGAGGATGTATCTGTGGGACCTAGAAGGGAAAATGTAGAAAAAGAGGGTAGGTTTCCTGAAAAACAATTATGAAAACATTTGGTATGGAAGGTCTGAATTTACTAGGATGAATTTATATATTATAACCTGAGATGCAATAACTGTGCTAGATGAGACAGAAATTATACTTCACAGGAACATGTGCTTTGACACATATCTGATGCTTATTTCAGATCATGCGACAATAACAACTAAGATAAAAATGCAGGGTAGTGAAGTAAAAAGTGAGACACTGACGCATCCCCACCTACCTGTTAAAAGAGAATGGCTAGTGTATAATATCTAGAAGTCATTAAGGAAGATAGAATTGTTTTCAGAAGTTATAGCTAGTGAGCGGGAGAAAATGAAACTGGAGTAGAAAAAAAAGAAAAAGATATGTTTAGGAAGTAGCAGGAATTACTTAGGGGACTGACAAAGGTTAAAGTATTACAGAATAAGGGGAATCTCACAGAACAAGAAGAGGCACAACTGCACAGTGCTAGACAGAAAATAGGAGAGTACCTGGATAATATGCATACATTTAGAAAGACTGCTGTTAAGCAATGTTTTTTTTTTTATAATAAATCCAGAGCACAAAAACTTTTAGCATGACTTAGGCAACAAAAAGTAGAAAGGGTTATTGCCAAACTCCAGGATCCTATAACAAGAAAAATAACCAGAAATCCTGTAGAGGTATTAGAGATATTTCAGAAATTTTATGAAAATTTGTATAAAGCAGAGAAACATGGAAGCACAAATGGAAAATGAATGGAAGACTTGAGTATGCCAAGGCTAGAGCTAGATGAGGCTGAACAATTAACAGGTAAGAGAGGAGGAGATGACATAAAAATGGTGGCGTATAATAAATCTGCTGGAAAGTCCCCAGGAATAGATGGTATTCCTATGGAATCTTGGAAGTTAGATGGAAGAAAGTGATAAAGATCTGCAGTGTTTTGTTTAACAGTATTTGAAAAGGTGGGAAGCATCAACATCCTGGAAGAATGTTGTGGTGCCTGTAACACCTAAAGACAGTAAAGATCTATTAGACCCAGTTTCTTGTAGGCCTATTTGAATTTTAAACTGTGATTATAATGTGCTTATGTCACTAATATTTAAAAGAATGGCAAAGGTGTTGCCAAAATTGATAAATATGGATCAGTGTGATTTTGTGGAAGGGGGACAAACATTTGACAACATTAATAAAGCCATGATGATCCAGAGGGAAGCACAGTGTAAGAAAATACTGCTGTTGTTGGTGGATCTTAATGCGATGAAAGTATTTGACAGGGTAAACTGGGATTTTATGAGCAGGATAATGGAAGCATTTGCATTCCCTGATACAATAATAAGTTTAATTAGGAGGATGTATGATGGATCTGAAGCAAAAATCAAAATGGAAGGGGTTCCTGCCTGACACGTTGTGTCTAAACAGAAGGACCAGGTAGGGGTGTTCTCATTCCCCTTTGTTATTTGTATTATATTTGGAGCCATTGACAAAGAAAATAAGGGACTCAAACATTCAAGGATATAATTGGTGTGGTAATCAAGAAAATTGGCTTTATTTCCAGACAATATAATTTTGTACCTGATAAAAACCAGAAAAGGCCATCTCACTGTTGTGGAACATCTTGTAACAGCTTCAAGTCTTTTTGGGATATAACATTAATGAAGATAAAACAAAGGCTATATCTGTAAACTATGTACCTACACATGATATGGCAGCTAAGGATATGTGGGAAGAGGCTAAACAAAAAACATAATACAAAAACTGAGACACCAGAAGCCCTTGGTAATGGATATGGATAGCCAGATACAAACAGTGAAAATGTTTTTAGCCCCTTTAGTTTTATATACAGGTCAGGCATATTTTATCAACCAGAGGAGAAGTTAAGGACAACTATTAATACAGCATTGAAGAAATTAATCTGGGAGACAATGAGGGCAAGGGTCAAGTGGGGTACGTTGATCCTTCCAACAGAACAAGGTAGTTTAAAATTACCTGATTTGAAGCAATATTTTTGAACTGCACAATTAAAGCTCATATACATAATACAAGCAGAGAGCTATAATTCATAGTGGAAAGGGATGATGACAAGCAGGGGAGAAATTCCAGAAATAAGGAGAGAGTGGGATTTTGGATACAGATATTTAAGGATAATAACAACAGCTATACAGAATATGGAATGGAGAGATGGGGTCTGAATGGAGAGATTGGGGTCCGAATGGAGAGATAATAAGTCATCAAGCAAAGGATAGTAGTATTGCTGAAACTGAATTCATCCTCAAGTTATGCTGAGTACATTCATGAGGTGGGCCCTGTTTTTCACAAAATCTTACCAAGACAACACTAATATACAGACTGTATTTTATATAGCATATATCATTGAGAGAAGTAGATCAACAATTACAAAAAGATAGCTGTGTGCACAAGACCCAGGATAAAAAAAAGTGCCCAATCCTGGTAGGTGCTTTGGTGCCAGGACTGGAAAATGACAAAGTAGAATCCACAAAATAAGGAAACATTCCCACAATGGGGCTAGGCCAGGCCCAGGGGGGAGAATGCCCCCCCCCCATTGTAGAAAGAAGTAGTACTCCACAAAATCACAAAAAAACTTATAGGCCAAGAAAGAGCCAAAAGATGATAGGGTGGACTTACTATTATGCAAAAAGCCCAGAATTTCTAGATGCAAGATATACAAAAAGATTGAGAGAGAGATTAAGAGAAAAGAAAAATACTTCCACAAGAAAAACTGTCAGAAGCCTCAAATAAAAAAAATGTGTTCATTAATATAACAGATATAGACCAGGAAACTGTGATCTGTTTGGAAAAAGAACCATCCAAGGAAGTGGAAAAATATAAACAACAAAACCTAGAGATTTTTGAAAAGTATAAAAAAGAAATATGGACATGGGAAAGAAAGAGGGCTTTGATATGGTGCAATATTTATGCAAAGTCAAAAGCCAAATTAATAAATACAAAAAAGGCAACCCCAAAGATATTTAAAGAGAAAGATAGGGAAAGGAATATAGATATGGAAAATTTCACAATAAAGAAAATAATATCACAAAGAGGGAATGTAGAAAAGAAGATTAGTAAAGTAGAAGTTAAAAATAGAAGCTGAAGTTATGGAGTGCCTGTGAAGTGAAGGATTTGGTATAGATGGTATAACAAAGGTTGTATCACAGCATGATGGAACGAGTCCCCAAAGTAAGGAAAAACAGGAAGATCAGAAGGGGTTGGGAGGGTGGCCTAATGGTTAAGGTGTTTGCCTTACAAACACAAGGTGCGGGGTTTGAGTCTCACAAGGGATAATTGGCTAGGCTTAAAATGGCTCACAAGGGCAGTTAGCTTAACACTAATTTATCAGGAGAAATCTGAAGAAGAAATATAGACATGAGGAAGAAAAAGAGATTTAATATGGTGTAATATTTATGCAAATCAGAAAGCAAAACTAATCAATACAAAAAGAGCAGCACCAAAGATATTTGAAGATAAATAAAGGCAAAGGAATCCAGACATGAAAAACTTTACAATACAAATAATAATACGACAAAGAGGAAAAGTAGAAAAGGAGATCAGTAATGGAGAAGTTAAAAAAATAGAAACTGAGGCTATGGAGTACCTGTGAAGTGAAGGATTCAGTGCAAATCTAACTCAGAAGGCACCACAGCAGGATAGAGCAATAGACATCCAAATTAGGGAGAAAACAGTGGAATGGGAAGCAACTGGTCAGTTGCCATATGAAGACATTTTGGAGCCTTCCATAGGAAACTGGTATAAATGTTCACTTGAAGCTGGACAGTAAGGGAAGGAACAGGAAACTGTGGCAATTCTGATGCAGTTAATATTAAGGAGTGATAGGCCAGTGAGTCCCCATATGACAGAGCAATGGATGACACAAGGTGAAATTGAAGAGAATGTGGCACAGAAAGATGCTAGAACTTTCTACAGAATGCTCATAGGTAATGGAGAACAAAAAATGTGCCTTCAGTTTAGAAGAAAATGAGCTAAGAGAAGAGTTGCTTGAGTTAATAGAGACAGACAGACATATTAAAATCAATGAAAGACATAGACTGAAGGTCAATAAAACACAAAAAGTCAGAAGTTTGATAAAACAAATGAACACAGTAATTAGGACTGTTCATAGAGATCCATGCGATACAACAGAAGTAAACAGGATATATTACTGTGCAGCTAAATTAATAACTGATAAAGTTCTACCACAAGAACACAGGGTAGTGAGGGAAAGGAAGGGGAGAAATCGAATACCATAATGGAAGTATCGAATGGAGAAAACTATAGAGCAATTAAGACAAGAAGTGTGACTGCTAGAGAAGTATAGAACAGAGAACAGATCAACAAAAATACTCAGAAAGCTAGATGTGATAGAAGCAATGCGCAATATTATAACGGATCAGGAGCTATCATGCACTATCACAAATAATAAACTAAAAATATCAGCAAAGGCAGAAAAACTCAGAAGATACACAGATAAATATAAAGGAAAAGTACAAAATAAGCAATTTATTGATGACCCCAAAAACATTTTATAAAGAATTGGGAAACAAGGTAAAAAGGAATTGAAAGACCACCCAAAAAAGAACAAATAGGTACATTTTGGAGAAGTATTTATGAAGATCCTGTGGAACATAACAAAGATGCTAAATGGATAGAAGTAAAAGAATGAATAAGAAGTTCAAATGTACAGGATATGAAATGGGATGAAGTAACAGCCAAAGAGATTGAAATACAGTTAAGAAAAGCCTCTAATTGGAAAACCCCAGGCCCAGATGCAGTACCTAACTTCTGGTTAAAAGTATTAACACCTTTGCACACAGATTTAGCCATGAGTAAGAACTATTTATATGCACACCCCGAACAGATACCAACCTGGCTAACAACAGGAAAAACAATGCTCCTACTTAAGAGTGAACCTGCAAGCTACCCTTAAAATTATAGACCAGTAACCTGCCTTCCAACAAAGTATAAACTATACATGGAAATTGATGCCGACAAGAGTTTATAGTCATTTAGAAGAAAATTCAATCATGGCAATAGAACAAAAGAGCAATAAAAGAAAGTCATATGGAGCAAAGGATTATCTGTTGTTAAATAAAGTCATAATGGAAAACTGCAAAAATGGGAAAATCTAAGTAAGGCATGGATTGACTACAAAAAGCATTTGATAGTATCCCACATTCATGGATAAAAGAGTGCTTAAAAAATGTGTAAGATACGTCCTACACTGATCAATTACATTACAGAGACCATGAAACAGTGGAAAACCACTTTGCAATTAAGCCATGACAAAGAACAAATTGTTATTCTAGGGATAAAAATCCAAAGGAGAATATTCCAGGGTGACTCTCTGCCACCTCTGCTATTCTGTCTTGCCCTTAACCCATTAAGCTGTCTACTTAGCAGCTTAAGCCATGGCTATAATTTGGCTTCTAAAAAAAAACAGCAGTGTAAAGACTTCTCATCTTCTCTTTGTTAATGACTTAAAACTGTATAGCTCATTAGATGAGGAACTGGAAGCACAACTGCAAGTGGTCAGAACATTTTCAGATGATATTAGAATGTCATTTGCTCATGATAAGTGTGCAAAAGCAACCTTTAAAGCAGGAAAACTGCAGCACCAAGAAAATATCAGTTTGGGACAAGAATGTGATATAAAAGAACGTGAGCAAGAAGGAGTGTATAAATATTTTGGAATTGATGAAGGATTAACAATAAAACATGAACAAATACAAACAAAACTTAGTAAGGAATATTTTGGAAGACTTAAATTAATCCTGAAAACAGTGTTGACATGTAGGAAAAAAATTCCAGATATAAACCAATTTGCTCTTCCTGTCCTAACTTACAGTTTCAGAGTGATTGACTGGCCCCAAAACGTGTTGGATAGATTAGATAGGAAAACAAGAAGGATGCTTCATGATCACCAAATGATTTATAAAACTCAATGCATACCAAGATTATATATTCCCTGTTCCAAAGGAGATATGAGCATCCTTGAAATTGATTACATGTATAGATCTGCAATCATGGGACTGCATACATATCTGCTGACCTCACAGGACCCAAACTTAGTGAAAGTTTTGAAACATGAGGAGAATAAATCTAAGATGACTTCCCTGCTTAGTCTAGCAGAAGCATATTGATGTCAAGCAGGAATGGAAATCAAACCAGAAGTAGATAAAAATCAGGCAGTAACTGAATGTGCCAAAAAACAAAAGAAAGATTATAAGGTGAAGGATCAGATGAGAAGGCAAGAAATGTGGAAAATGCATAAATATAGTTGCAAGTATAGAAAACTTCAGGAAGGACCTCATGTTGATCAAGATCGAATGCAGGAATGGTTAAAGAGAGGCAAATTCAAACCAAAAGATGAAAGGTTAATACTGGCGGCCCAAGATAGTGGGCTTAGCACACGGTTTACAAAGTCCATTGAACATGTGGAAGAAACAAACAAATGTAGGTTTGTAAAACAGAATTGAAAAGAGTCGCACACGTCTTTGCTGGTTGTGACATACTAATGGCAGAAGGACTGTATACTGAAAACTATAATAATGTGGCAAGATTGTTGCATTGCGGATTGTGTAAACATTATGGTACTGAAGAAGCTGAAAAATGCTGGAAACATGAGCCATACAGCATAATAGAAAATGATGAAGTCTACATCACATGGGATCACCCATTACCAACAGTTCAAAAGACAGATACGAGAAAACCAGATATAGTTGTCCATGCAAAGAAGACAAAAGTAGCAATAATCATTGAAATTGCTACACCCAGTGACTACACTATCTTGTATACAGAGAGACATAAAGTCATAAAATATTAGAATTTGCATGCAGAAATGAGAGCAATGTGGAAGAAAGATACCCAGACAGTTCTAATAGTAGCAGGAGCAATAGGTATTATAACAAATAATCTGCAATCATAATTAGATATGGTACCAATACATGTAACTCCACACAAATTACAGAAAAAGATATTACTGGATACATTACTGGTTCTGCAAAGAGCACGTCTGGTTGACATCAATGATTGAAACAATACTAATTTCATGAACTTTAATCATACTTTGACTTAGGAATGGGTCTTGTCATGGTAAAAGAAACCCAAAAGACTTGGAGAAATTAAAAAAATGAGAAACAATATTATGGAGAGATGATAAATCAGCACGCAAAGAAGAGTAGTATTGCTTGAACGAAATTCATCATCAGCTCTTGGGGAGCACCTTCATGATGTGGACCCTGTTGTTCACAAAATCTCACCAAGATGACACTGATATATAGACTGCATTTTATATAGCATATATCATGGACAGAAATAGGTTAAAAATAAAAAAGATATATACTGCATTTTATATAGCATATATCATGGACAGAAATAGGTTAAAAATAAAAAAGATAGCTGGGTACACATGACCCAGGATAAAAAAGTGCCCAATCCTGGTAGGAGCACTGGTGCCAGGACTGGAAAAAATGACAGTGTAGAATCCTCAAAATAAGGACACATTCCTACAATGGGGCTAGACCAGGCCCAGAGCAAGAATGCCCCCCTCCATTGTAGAAGGAAGTAGTAGTCCACAAAAATCTGAAAAACTGATAGGTCAAAAAAGAGCCATAAAGACGATAGAGTGGACTATTGACAATAAGAAAGAAATTACGTATCATTACTATTATGCAGGAAGACCAGAATTTCCAGATAGAAGATATACAAAAAGATTAAGATACTGGAATTAGGGGAAAGAAAAATACTTGCCCAAGAAAAACTGTCAGAAAATTCAAATAAAAAATAGTGCTGATGTATTTATGTGCTCAGATTTATTAAAAACATTATAGCCCAAGAAACCTTGGGTTGTTTGAAAAAAAAAAAAAAGCGACTGAGGAAGTGTGAAAATATATAGATTAAAATCTAGAGATTTTTGAAAGGTATAAAAAAGAAATGTGGACATGGGAAAGAAAGATATATCTGATATGGTGTAATATTTATGCAAATGAAAAAGTCAAATTAATCAATATAAAAAAGCAAGCCCAAAAATATTCAAAGAGAAATACAGGCAAAGGCATCCAGATATGGAAAATTTCACAATACGAAAAAAAAAAGTGATCACAAAGAGAGAATGTAGAACAGAAGACTAGTAAAGTAGAAGTTAAAAAATAGAATTTGAAGTTATAGAATACCTGTGAAGTGAAGGATTTAGTGTAGAAAGTCTAACACAGGTTGTATCACAGCATGATAGAATGATGAGCCCCCAGGTAAGGAGAAACAGGAGGAGCAGGAGACATCTGAAAAAGAAATATAAACAAGGGAAAGAGGAAGAGATTTAATATGGTGCAATATTTATGCAAAGGAGAAAGCAAAACTAACCAATACAAAAAAGCAGCACAAAAGATAACTGAAGAGAAATACAAGCAAAGGCATCTAGATATGGAAAATTGTATAATACAAAACATGAGAAAACAAAGAGGAAAAGTAGAAAAGAGGATAATTTTATTTTATTTTATTTTATTTTACATTTGTTGACCGGGCTAGTCTGGCTGGATACATGTCCATTTTCAGCAGAGGCCCGAGGAGAAAAGCTCCACTATATACTAGTAACTTACAATACACAAAAAATATGAAAAACATATAAGCAAAAAAGGAACATTTTCATGTAGTAGAGTAACAATGCAGAGGCAGTTTAACAAGAACTAAACAGTAGTGAGGAATCATAATCCCATAACAATTGCAATAGTAGGACTGCTAAAAAATGAGGAGGAGAGAAAAACAATAACAGATAAAGAGTCTATAAATATTTACACTAATAACAAATTAGGATAAAACATGTAGTGCCGGGGCACTAGTTTTAGGATAGAGATTTGCACAGAAGTGATCAGCCTATAGGCTAAGTAAAAGGGGAGATGAAACAGGTTGCAGTGATATATCAAGTATAAGAGAATAGATAGTATAGGAAAAATTAATAAGCAGGTGGGATGCTAGGTACACTACACTAGAGTGATAGAAGTAGTGATAGTGACAAGGACTGTAGAGAGGGATTATTTGCTGAGCTCAGTCAGGATTAGAGCAGGGACATAACCAGTGGGATTGAAAATAGTTTCTTAGTTTTTTTTTGAAAAGGTGTGATGAGCCTAAAGAGGTCAGTTCTATGGGAAGTTTATTCCAGTATGAGCCGACAGCATTAGCAAATAAGGAGTCACCTGCTTTATTATGAGATTTGAGAGTAGCTACTAGAAGTTTGCTGGCTGAGCGAAGGGAAGTAAGATTTTTGTATGGGGCAATGAGGTTATTTAGTATGGGTGTATTAGAGGGGTAATGGAGAATTTTATAAATGATGACTAATTGATGTAGGAGAATTAGATTTTGAAGTTCAAGCCAGTTAAGGTTTTTGAGATTAAGACAATGGTGAGTACGGAATGGGGAACCTGTGGCAAACCTGGCAATACTATGGTAGGCTGTGGCAAGTTTCTGAAGGTTAGCTTTTGAAATGTTGATAAATGAGGGAGAGGCATACAATAGTGTAGAGATGAGATGAGTTTGGGCAAGAGACACTCTGGTGGTTGCAGTAAGAAAGGGCTTAAGTCTATAGAGGGCACCTATCTTTTTATTAACAGCCTTGATGGTTAGATCAATGTGACAGTCAAAGTTTAGTTGATTGTCTATCGTAACGCCTAGTAGTTTAGTGGAACAGTAATGCAGAAGTTAAAGAAATAGAGACTGAGGTTATAGATTACCTGTGAAGTGAAGAATTTAGTGTACAAGATCAAACTTTGATAACATCACAGCAGGATACAGCAATGGCTTCCCAAATTAAGGAGAAACCAGTGCAGCGAGACTCATCTAATAGGTTGCCCTATGAAGATACTTGGGAGGCTGCCATAGGAAATCAGTACAACAGTTCAGTTGGAGTTGCACAGCAAGGGAAGGAAGAAGAAACGGTGGTAACTCTGACACAGTCAATGTTGTAGAGCGATAGGCCAGTGAGTTTCCATATGAATGATCAACTGATGACACTCGATGAAACTGAAGAGAATGTGGCACAGGAAGATGCTTGGAACTTTCTGTAGAATGCCCACAGGAAATGAAGAACAAAGAATGCACCCTCAGTTTAGAAGAAAATGATCTAAGAGAAGAGTTGCCTGATTTAATAGAGATTGACAAACATATTAACATCAATGAAAGAAATAGACCGAAGAAGGTCAAGAAAACCCAAAAAGTTAGAAATATAATAAAACAAATGAACACAGTAATTAGGACTGTTCATAGATATTTATGTGCTTCATGTGTTATAACAGAAGTAAACAGGATGTAGTACTATTCAGTTAAATTAATAACAGATAAAGTCTTACCAGAAAAACACAGGGTAGTAAGGGGAAGGAAGGGAAGAAATCGAATGCCATCATGGACGTATTGAATAGAGAAAACTATAAAGCAATTAAAACAAGATATGTCACTATTAGAAGAGTATAGAAGAGGGAACAGATTGACAAAAATACTTTGAAAGATAGATGTGATGAAAGCAATGTGCACTATCAGAACAGATCAGGATATATCATGCACTACTGCAAATAATAAACTAAAGATATTAGCACAGGCAGGAAAACTTATATATATATATATATATATATATATCTATATATATATATATAAAGGAAAAGTACAAAATAAGCAATTTATTGATGACCCAAAAAAGTTGTATATAGAACTGGGAAACAAGCAAAAGGAATTGAAACACCACCAAAAAAGAAGAAATTGATACATTTTAGAGAATGTCTATGAAGATCCTGTGGAACATAACAAAGAAGCTAAATGGACAGAACTAAAAGAAAGAATAAGAAATAATTCAAATGTACAGGATATGAAATGGGATGAAGTAATGGCCAGAGAGACTGAAACAACGTTAAGAAAAGTCCCTAAATGAAACACCCTAGGCCCAGATGCAGTACCTAACTTCTGGTTAAAGTATTAACACCTTTACACGAAGATTTAGCCAGGAGTAAAAATTATTTATATGCACACCCTAAACAGACACCAGCCTGTTTAACAACTGGATAAACAATGCTGCTACTTAAGACTGAAATTGCAAGCTATCCTAAACCTATAGACCAATAACCTGCCTCCGATGACATATAAACCATATACTGGAATTGATGCCAACAGAGTTTTTAGTCATTTAGAAGAAAACTCAATCATAGCAATAGAAAAAAGGGGTAACAAAAGAAAGTCATATGGAACAAAGGATCAGTTGTTGTTAAATAAAGTCAGAATGGAGAACTGTAAAAAGTGGAAGAATCTAAGTATGACATGGATAGGCTACAAAAAAAATATGACAGTATCCCATATTCATGGATAAAGAGTGCTTACAAATGTATAAGATATACCCTACATTGATCAACTACATTACAGTGACCATGAAACAGTGGCAGACCACTTCCAGTTAAGCCATGATAAAGGACAAATTATTATTCCAGGGATAAAAATTCAAAGGGGGATATTCCAGGGTGACGCTCTGTTACCGCTGCTGCTTTGTCTTGTGTTTGACCCATTAAGGTGTCTACTTAACAGATTGGGTCACGGATACAATTTGGTTCCCAGAAAACAACAAAGTGTAAAGACTTCTCATCTTCTTTTTGTGGATGTTTTAAAACTGTATAGTTAATCAGATGACAAACTGAAAGCACAACTGCAAGTGGTCAAAACTTTTTCAGATGATATAAGAATGTCATTTGGTCTTGATAAATGTGCAAAAGCAACCATTAAAGCAGGAAAACTGCAGCACCAGGAAAACATCAGTTTGGGACAAGAATTTGATATAAAAGAACTTGAGCAAGATTGTATAAATATTTGGGAACTGATAGAGGATCAACAATAAAACATGAACAAATGCACATAAAACTTAATAAAGAATATTTTAGAAGACTAGAATTAATACTGAAAACAGTGTTGATATCTCGGAACAAAGTCCAAGCTATAAACCAGTTTGCTCTTCCTGTCCTAACTTACAGTTTTGGAGTGACTGACTGGCCTCAAAAGGTGTTGGATTGGTTGGACAGATAAACAAGAAGGATGCTTTGTACTCACCAAATGATTTATAAAAGTTACTGCATACCAAGACTATATAGTCCCCATTCTGCAGGAAGTGTGGGCCTCCTCAAAATGTATTACATGTGTAGATCTGCAATTGTGGGACTGCATACATATCTGCTGAGCTCACAAGACACAAACATAGTGAAAGTTTTGAAACATGAGGAAAATAAGTCTTAAGATTATTTCCCAGTGTACTTTAGTAGAAGCATATCAGTGTCAAGTGGGATTGGAAGTCAAACAAGAAGTAGATAAAAATAAAACAGCAACTGAATATGCCAAAAAGCAAAAGAAAGAATATAAGATGCAGGATCAGATGAGAAGACAAGAAATGTGGAAAATGCATAAATACAGTCGAAGAATAGAAAACTCTCAGAACAATCTCGTGTTGATCAGGATCAAACAGAGGAATGGCTAAGGAGAGGTGAATTTAAACCAAAAGATGAAAGGCTAATATTGGGGGCCCAAGGCAATGGACTACTTACACTTTGGTTTACAATGTCCATTGAACATGTGGGAGAAACAGACAAATGTAGCATTTGTAAAACAGAACTGGAAATGGTCACACATCTTGTTGCTGGGTGTGATATACTAATGGCAGAAGGACTTTATACTGAAAGGCATAATAATGTGGCAAGACTGTTATATTGGTCATTGCGTAAACATTATAATACTGAAGTAGTTGAAAAACACTGGAAACATGAGCCTCAAAGTATTACAGAAAATGATGAAGTTTATATAACATGGTATCCCCCATTACCAACAATTCAAAAAATAGATTGAATAAAAACAAATATAGTAGTCCATGAAAAGACAAAAGTAGCATTGATCATTGAAATTGCTACACCCAGTGACTATAGTGTCCTATGTACAGGAAGACACAAAGTCATAAAATACCAGGATTTGTAGGCAGAAATTAGGGCAATGTGGAAGAAGGATACCCAGACAGTTCCAATAGTAGTAGGAGCAACGGGGCTTATAAAAAAGAATCTACAATCGTATGCTACCGATACATGTAACTCCAGATCAATTGCAGAAGGAGTCATTACTGGGCACATTTTGGGTGGTGCGAAGAGCACTTCTGGCTAACATCAAAGATTGAAACAATACTAATTTTATGAACTAGAACTTAGGAATGAGGGGTTTGTTCCTGTCATAGTATTAGAAACTCAAAAAGAATTTTAGAAATTAAAAAGAATATTATATTCATAAAGTAGCAGAAATTATTCTAAGAACTAAGCCAACATGAGAATGGAAAAAGGAGATTTTGCTGATAGGGATGACTGTAATTATGGGTACAGAGAATAGGCAAGAGGGGGCTAGAATTTACAGAGAAAACTGGCAAATGGACTAAGGTATTATGAGCAAATAGACAGAGAGGGAAAGGTAATAGAATGGGAAGATGCCAGGAGGAAGTTTGGACTGCAGGGTACAGACTGCCTATCTTATCAGGGATTGATATCAGAGTACAGGCAAAGAGAAAGACACAGGGTAATCCTAAGTGAAAGGCCTGTGCTGGTAGAATTTTAGTTGAATCTAGAACAGAATCTGTTGCTAAAAATATATAATTAATAGGGCATATAAGATATTGCACAATAACAATAAGAATCACTCAGAGGAAGTTAGAAGAGATTGGGAAGAGAGACTGCATAAGCAATTCACAAGGAAACAATTGGAGGACATATGTATGGCTCCTAAATATGCAACAAAGTCTAAAAGATTTAGGAGTTTTACTTGGATGTGTTTGTATATACCCCAATCAGACTCCAAAGTCTCTCTCACACACACACACACACACACATACACATAAATACAGTTGACTACAGTGAGAATAGAATCCCTACCTGCCTATCTAAGTACACAGACTACAGACCTCTGTACTTAAGGAAAGTGCCACAGCTCAAGTCTGACTTGGAGTGTCTCAGACAACACTTTATAGCTTATGACATCAGCAATGTCTGTTGAGGAGAATATGGTAATAATGGTGTCCTACATGTTGGTATAAAAGGCTCTCTGTAATGTCAAGCAAGAGTACAAACAAAACAAACGCACACACACACAAACACACACACACACACACACACACACACACACACACACACACACACACACACACACACAGTTGACTGCAGTGAGAATAGAACCCCTACCTAAGTACACAGACTACAGCCCTCTGTATTTAAGGCAAGCACCATAGCTCAAGTCTGACTTGGAGTTTCTTAGACAACACTTTATAGCTGATAACTTCAGCAGTGTCTGTTGAGGAGAATATGGTAATAACAGTGCACCACATGCTGGTGTAAAAGGGTTTCTGTATTGTCAAGCAAGAGGACAAACACACACACACACACACACACACACACACACACACACACACACACACACACACACACACACACACACACACAGTTGACTATAGTGAGAATAGAACACCTACCTAAGTATACATACTACAGAACCTGGTACTTTATGCAAGTGCCAAGGCATAAATCTGACTTTTAAAAGACTGCAGGTCAACTTATAATGTATGACATCAGCAAGATACGTTAGAGAGAAGATGCTGGAAGGCCTGCATGAAATGGATGTGTAAGCATGTGCAAGTATCAAAATACTGTCAATCCATGGGATTGGAGCAGTAACTGTATGATACACACTTCTTCTCTTCTGTCTAGACACACAAACACGCACACACACACACACACACACACACACACACACACACACACTTGACTGCAGTAAGAACAGACCCACTACCTAGGTACACAGACTACGGAACACAATACTTTACACAAGCAGCATGGCACAAGTCTGACTTTTATAAAACTGCAGGTCAACTTTTAGAGGATGGCAGCAGCAAAGCATATTGGAGAGAAGATGTTTGGATGTTGGGAGGACTGCATGAAATGGATGTGTAGGCATGTGCAAGTATCAAAATACTGTCAATCCACTGGATTGGAGGGTAACTGTATGATACACATTTTGCTCTTCTGGCTAGACACACACGCACACACATACACAGTTGACTGCACTGAGAACAGAACCCTTACCTATCTAAGTACACAAACTACAGAACTCAGTATTTTATGCAAGTGTCATGGCATAAGTCTGACTTTTAGAAGACTGCAGGTCACTTTATAATGGATGACATCAGCAGGGCATGTTGGAGAGAAGATGGTGGGAGGCCTGCAAGAAATGGATGCCTAGGCTTGTGCAATTATCAAAATACTGTCCATCCATAGGATTGGAGGGGAGGATACACACTTCCGCTCTTCTGGCTAGATACACACACACACACACACACACACACACACACACACACACACACACACACACGGTTGACTGCACTGAGAACAGAACCCTTACCTATCTAAGTACACAAACTACAGAACTCGGTACTTTATGCAAGTGTCATGGCATAAGTCTGACTTTTAGAAGACTGCAGGTCACTTTATAATGGATGACATCAGCAGGGCATGTTGGAGAGAAGATGTTGGGAGGCCTGCAATAAATGGATGCCTAGGCTTGTGTAATTATCAAAATACTGTCCATCCATAGGATTGGAGGGGAGGATACACACTTCCGCTCTTCTGGCTAGACACACACACACACACACACACACACACACACACACACACACACACACACACACACACACACACGGTTGACTGCACTGAGAACAGAACCCCTACCTAAGTACACAGACTACAGAACCTAGTACTTTATTCAAGTGCCATGGCATAAGTCTAACTTTTATAAAAGTGCAGGTCAACTTATAGTGGATGACATTAGCAGGGCATGTTGGTGAGAAGATGTTGGGAGGCCTGCATAGGCTCATAGCTTCATACGTTCACAGGAGGTTACTGGCCCTAGGGTGTTTACATACCTAGCCTTGTAAAAACACAAGTGCCCTTATTGAGCACAGTTAGAGGATCATAGTTAGCAGACCGATTTTGTTATCAGAAGTGAATGGCCCTGTCCATGAAGGACATAGGTGTAACCCCAAGGGTGAATTTATAATCACCCATCCAGTTGTCAAAGTTGCCCTCGAATAGGGTAATTGAGGAGCACTGCTTCACATGCAGTTGGAGCCTATTTCAGAGGAGTGGCAATCTCTGGGGATATATCTGTCTCCCCAGCATGTTCTGTTTATGTCACAGGCTAGGTTGAGATCCCTGGAGCAAGTTATTCTTGTCACATTTGATTTGAAGATGCCCGGCATTTTCAGTAGGGCAGGGTCTGAGACTGCTCTGCAGGCCAGGCATAAGCACCTCTCAGCAGCCTGGATGGTAATGAATATAGTGACAGGTCTTTCAGTTTTTCCATGTAGGTCATGTTTTGGAGGCCTAGGATTCTTCTGGTCACAAACCTCTTTGTTTTCTCCAGTTGCTGCAGGAGTGTGGTGAGGTGCAGAAAGAAGGTAGCATTGTATTCAATTAGTGGTCTGATAAGGGTAGAGTACAGCAGAGCTATGACCTCCCTGCTTTTGGATGTGATGGCCTTACTTATGAGGTGCACAATGTAGAATGTGTGTCTCACCACTATGAACACATAGTGTAGATTGCTATCAACATGTGTTCCCAAGCCTCTCAACATTGTGTTTGAGCTTACAAAGGTGCTAGGTATATCATAATTAGCTGGTGTACTTCATTGCCAAAGGGGACGATGAGGCATTTTTTGCTTTAAGGTTCAGTCTGTGAGTTTGGCAGCAATTATATGTCTGTGTTAGCCCCTTCTGTAATATGTTAACATAGTTTGGGGAGTCTATATAAGTGTGTCTATTTGTCAGTCATCTGCAAACTTGGTAAGCCACAGGCCATCTACCTTTGCTTGGACTTCAGAGAAATAGTTTCCAAACAGTTGACGGCTCAGCACAGTTCCTTGTGGTATTCCACTGGTAAGTGGTCTAGTGGTGAAGGAGCAGCACCCAACTTTGACAATGTGTGTGTGTGTGTGTTCTGTCAGTGAGACAGTTGGCTATCCATCTAGTAAAGTATGGGTTAATTCTCAGATGGGAGCTTTTCAATATGATACTTGAATGGGGAAGAGTGTCAAAGGCCTTGGATGACACAGTATAGGCAGTATGTACTGTTATCCCTCATCTAGGTCTTTGGGGGTCAATATCAAAAAAGCCCACTAAGTTTAATAAGCAATATCTACCCTTGACAAAGCCAAAATGGGTTGGGTCAAGTGTCTTGAAGGTCACCTGTGTCCCTGTGGATAAGGTCCATGCTGATTCCTTCCATAGCCTTGCAGATAAGGCTTTTTAGGCTTATGGGTCAATAGTTCTAGTTCTGCATTTTACCAGATTGATGTGCATTGCATATCACACAACATTTGATGCTAGTTTCTGTAGTATAGGTGATATATGTGTGGAAAACGTACTGAGACACCAGGGTTGCAGTGCTTGGGGGGAAGGCAACACATGGCTGTATTTTAAATATGTGATGCATTGTTAGAGAGGGCCTTCAGTTTGTTATGTTTCCATATGTGATTTCATGTCATAGACAGGAAATGGATAGTAAACAGCAGTAATACGTAATAATATTTACTCTTCCAAACTGTGGCAAGCAGCAGGTTTGTGTGGCCATTGGCAAAGTGGGTATGCGAGATACATATTTTCAATACTTTCCATGCTTGTAAGTATTTAAGCAGAGTGTGCAAAAGTGAGCTGCATTGTGAAAAGTCTGAGAGTTAGTAATGAGACTATGAAACACACATGCTGTTTAACTGAATCTGTGGCAGCAGGTGTTAAATGCATCAACACATTTCTTTTTGAGCCCAGATGATACTGGGTTTGAATCCAGGTGTATCTAATTATTTTAAAGGCTTTCAAATAAACAGTGATAATGCAATGACATAAATTCTTTATAATACATCTGCTGCTGTGTGTGTGTTGGCATAATGCAGAGGGGTTAAGCAGTATTGTGCAGAGATAACTGCAACATTGTACCACCGCTTGCTGTCACTGCATATTGGTGCATGATGCAAAATTCCACGCCAAAACAGAGTCCAAAAAGTGAAGGGATCTGTTGCTTTTTCTGTGTGTGCTGTGTGTGATTCTATTAAGGTGTTAAAATGGAGTAGACAGGAAAGTGGTGAAATGGGGATCAAACAGAGGAAAAACAAAGGGAAAGCAGTACAGGAATGTGCAGGAGGGAGCTAGGAAAGAACCATAGCTATCCATTTCTTTAACAGTGCAAACTGAAAATATGTGCCAAATATTAACGGAATTAGGACTGTCACCTCCATAAAGCGGGGTGACAACAACACAATCATGTTGTATAGCCAATTGGACCAAATCAAGTGTCAGGACGGCACGTGAAAAATGCAGAGCTATGTATGGGAGGATTTTTTTTTCATTTATTTTTAATTCAGTAAGAGAGGACTGCTGGGTAAGGGATGTAGGTATGTCTGTTCAGATAAGTTGGGTAGCTGAGGAAGCAAATGCAAACATACAAGATAAACAAGACAGGAAATGCACACATGGCTCAAAAATCTGATATAAAGAAAGATGTAATAAAATAAAACCAGTTTTAAAAACCAAAATAATATACTTTAAATAGAAAATGAATAAAGAAAAATAATGCAAGGAAAAATGCAACTGGTAAGTGTTTTCGTTCTAAATAAGAACTTCTTCAGACCTTGAACAAGACAAGAGACAGGGATGGTGATGGACACAAAAGGTTGGGGAAACCATGATTGGGGTGAAGGAGGTGACAAAGCAGGCTCATGGACATCAAGCTTGGACACAGTGAGAACTGAGTCCTCACCCACTGGACTGTCATTACTGCCCTCTTACTCAACTGGCAGCAGGAGCATTTGATGTCTCCTCCTCCTCCTATGGACCATGAGGGACAGCAGCCTCCCAATCTGGCATAGGTATACACCAACGGTGCTACATACAACCCTACACATCATCCCTGGAAACTCCCTGCAGGTGACAAAATCACCACCTCTGCACCAGCTTCCACAGCAGTACTATCTGAGGGTACAGGTAGTGCAGGGGCAGCAGAGGCAGTGCTACCAGGTTGACTCTCAGACATGCTGGGCATCGGTGCTGAAGCCAACAAAGTGGGGACAGACTGATCTATTGGGGCTGGCCTACCTCACTGGTCTGTGTAGCATTTAGTGTGTGGTACACATGGATGACATGCAGACATTTTGACAACACATAATAGAAAATGAGAAAGAGATATAAGGGATGGGGTGAGAGAAAAAAGAGATGAAATTAGTACCATCATACGTGACATACAATGCATTGATACAGTTACACAACTCTTTCATCTGAAGTATTACATTTAAGTATACGTCCTAACAGATACACACTATACTACAGATTGCTGAATGTAATCCTTGAAATGAGCATATATTGCACATATGCGTGTTCCAGTTATACAGATTACAGTTTACAGCAGGGCATTTTTGCCACTGGTATAGAATTTTTAATTAATGTAAATATTATTGAAAAAAATAACAGTATTGTATATTCGTGAATCATGGTATTTGAACCCACAACCTCTGACTACAGTTTAATATTGGACTCTTGCAATTGGTTTGTGCTACAGACTAATGTATGCATACCTGCTTTTACATTTGGGATATGCATGCTTAATTTGATGCAACTCTATAAAAGACCAAAAAAGCTATCTTTAACTTTTAATGCTACAATAACACTTCTCTTCTGCTGCATACATACCACTTGTTTCCATCAGTCTCTGCAATCGAGCAACATGAATCTCCTGATTGAACATACATCTGATGGGAGCTGAGAAACAGAGAAGAACAAAAGAGCATTATCCATACCAGTCTTGCCTATATTTAGACTTCTAAGCCTTACAAGTCCTCTCTTATTGTCATACTAACACAGCTGTGGGATGTCCACAGTCTCAAATTCCTCCAGCCAACAGTTTACAGTATCCCTTTTTCTCCTGTGTAGGTCATTAAAATGATGCCTACATTGCTCTCCAGTGTGTGGGATACCAGTGGCACTGGATACAGCCTGAACCAAACAATTCCACACCTCAGACTTGTAATGGGAGCCAGAATAGTCCTCCTGCAGAAGCCTTTGGCTGTGGTGCTTTACCAGGAGTCCAGTAAATATCCTGGACTCCTGGACACCCCACCTATGTGCCCTAAACTTGGCACCTTCCTCTCTAATGCTAGCCATGTCTACCAGCTGAATGAAAGCAATGGAAACCAATGCTTTCCTGCAAATTCCAGTTATTGCATTTACTGATAGTGCTCAAACCTGAGCAATGATGCCAACCACATTCGCATGATGTTAAGTGGACAGGAGCAGGGCAAAGCAGGAAGGAATTAAATAACTGAAATTGGAATGTTAATCTGACACTTGGTATTAGTTTAGGACCTAACACATTTGTTTTTACCTTTATACACTAAGAAAATTGATGTTTTTACATTGTGGGATTCAAACCTAGGCATAAGGGACAAAACATTTTCTTCCATAACATTGATTTTCCATCTTTGCCACAGAAGAAGTGCTACTCGGACATAGTCAGGAATCATACATATATAAAGGTGACAGTTTCAGCTGTTACACATGTATGTGTGTGACTTGACAAGGTTATTGTATATAGATCCAGTTGTGTATGTGTCTTAGCTAAATGTGAGGGCCATGCAAGTCTTGATAGCAGAATTATGCTTACAGAAATATAGTACATAGTATACTTTCAGTCATACATCTGAAAATACAATAATGTTGTCTCATCCCTCATACATATAATTCATATCAGCTCCACCATCTAAAGTGTTATAAATGATAGTGAATATAATGGGTAGTGGAACAACAGTAAAAGTGTATGGAATATCCTTTACTAGAACCCAAAACAATGTGTATGGCAGTCCTACACTTACACCGGTTGCCACAAGAATGTTGAAATAACACTTGTCTATTTTGTAGTTCATAAACTGCACTGTCACAAGAGTAAAACATGGTTGAACACCCTGTACTAGCACCCAGGATCATCTGTACTCCATGTCTACACTTACACTTGCTACCACAGGACTTGTTACATGGCATTCCCTAATTTACTAATCTTTCTTAAGGTCTCTGTGTTAACCGCAGCTCAACACCACTTAGTGGGTTTGTGTACTGCCCAACAGAATTAATTGAATGCATCCAGTTTCAAGTTATTGGCTGTTTGAATCCTGTTTGCAGGTGTTTGATGACTGCAGCTGCTGGAAAACCTTTCTAACCACCGTGCAATGCTGCTAAATACAGTTGCATGATGAAATGCAGAAATTGCAACAATGTATTGTTTTTGACCTTTGCCCCTTTTACAGATGCCCTGTTTGCAGGTGTTCTGGCTGTTTCCTTGGTGGGCCAGTAGTCCAGTTTGCACAGTGCTCCACTTTGCATAAATGAAATAAACACAGCCAAATCTGACATTCATTTTCCTCCATTTCCCATGATTTTGTTAAGTGGTGCATCATACAAACACTGCCACCCCCCAAAAAAAGAAAAAAGGGACAAGTAGTTGAAATGAGGAAAATAAATCTATGGCATGCACACTAGAAAATGTTGGTACAGGTGAGATATTTCTACATAGGTCTGGATTTGAACTCTCACTCAAATGAACCTTCAAAACACAGGAAGGGTGCCTTATCCATCTTTGCAACACAAACAGCTTTGCAGCAAGGAACTGAAATCAATCTGCATACAACCAACTGCAACATCATCTACAGTAATATGAGACCATACAACTGTTATTTGTACAGTTATTATTTTTAGATGTAGTGCACTAAGTGATCACACAACCAGTTATGACTAGTGCTTGCAAATATACAGCTCTGTCTTAAGTCTCTGTGTTTGTTGGTCATTCTTCTCTTATCTGACCAGTAATCTGAGACATGCAGTCTATAAGCCATTCTGTATCTTTGCCCTTAAAATGTGAGAGGATATTAAATGGCAATAATATAATATGCAGTTGATAACAAATAAAGGGGAGGTTGGATGTTAATGAACAGAAACTGTGAATTGTCTGCTGCTTGTTTGCATTTCCAACTTTACACCTAACACTTTGTAAGTCTAACCTAACACACCCTCTGGATGTAGGGCAGTCATCAGTGTTGCTGTGTTTTCCTTCTCCTAATCAGTAATCATTCACAGTTGCAATCTATTAAAAGCAAACGCTGATGGAGTGCATGTACTATGTTTACATTTGATGCACAGAGCCAAGTCATTGGGAATCAGCAGTTCTAATGAGTTCACACCTGATTTGCATCTTCACTGTGATAAGAGCCATGAATCCACACCATAGAAAGGCAACCATTTAGCTAGGGAAACTAAAGGTGAGAAGACTTGTTTACATGGATAACACAGAAAAGAGGCCATTACTTTGGGTTATATCTGCACAGAAAAAAACAATAGAAAAACCATCCAGGGAAATTAAGCATTCTCTTTCAGCTTTAATCCAACAATAAAAACACCAGCTTAAAACAGTAGCGATTAAACGTAGTAAATCTCATACACATTTTTCATCACAGTAAGACTGTAACTTAATCAGATAAAACATACAATCCAAAACCCCTTACTATTTATACTGCTGTGTTTCCCAATTAATCTTCCCACGCATACTGACAACTTAATAAATCCAAAAGGACACTTCTGGTATATAGACAATTACGATAGATGCCATGGCTCGGACTCAAGAGTGTAGTACACAATTTTATTCACAAAAACTAAAATAAAGTACGTTAAGCGCTTTCATCTGTCTCCAGACTTCTTCAGAACGTACATTTTGAATGTTACAACCTGTTTATATATCTCTTCAAATCCATTTTGGCGCCAAAAAATAATTGCAGTGCTTAATTAATTAATTGCATTAATATACCTTAATATGCATTGAAAATATGCAGTACAATGAAATTACATTACATGAAAACATCCCTTAAATATAAATATAAATACTAGCTGATAAATAGTTACTAAAAAATGCTGCAATGTTACTATTACTTACTATTATAATTGTATGCATGCTGGGATAAACTAACTGACACTAGCTTCTCTATGCCGTGTGGTCCTAAAGGTAAATTACATATATAAAACCTGTATAATCTGTACTCTAATAGTGTAAGGTCAACTACATTGACTTTATCCATGATTGATAAAAACCAATACATGATTGATAAAAAACAATGTTAATTAAAAAACAATATTGATTAAAAACTAATACAAAATAGGAGAAAACTGATTTTAAATATGTAGCAGACTGACTGCTGCCTATTTTCTCAATGTTAAAAAAGGCTTGATACTAATATTGTCGTTTATTCCTGGATAATTTGTTGCATCAGAAATTATCTGCCACTTACTCTCTTTCATTGCTAAAATAGCTTTAATGTTTCCCCCATAAGGTGATGGTTCTACCTTATCAATAATGTAAAACATAAAGTTATGGTTGTCATTTGTATTTATTACATGACGATACAGAGCATTTCTATTATCTTTAGTTCTAATAGCATACTGATGCTCATAAATACGTTTTTTGAGATGTCTTTCTGTCTTTCCTATGTAGAATGCGTTGCATGCTACACAGGTAGCCATATAGATCACAAAAGTAGAACTACAATTTCCTTTAATACTTGGTATATATGTGTGATTTGTATTGTCTAACCTAGTACCTTTGCATATTTTAATGTGTTTGCATTGATTACAATGCCCAAATTTTGTCGTATTTTTGTTTTCTCTTGGCAATTTACCTTTTGCATTTTCCAGTAGTTTTTTAATATTGAAACCTGTCTTGTATACTATTTTCATATGAATGCCTAATATGGGTTCTTTGTTAACAACAAATTGATTCCATCTATCTATAATACATGTTTCAACATTTTTAATCATAGGGGAATAGGTTAGAACACATACCCTTGGGCCATATTCCGATAATCTAGAATCATCCATATTTGTGGAAATAATATTAATGTTGTTGTCTCCTAACAACGGCTTGAACTTCTTTCCCCATTCATCTATTATATATTTATTAATTCCATTTAATACTTTGCCAGGATATCCTCGGTTTATAAACATAGATCTAATAAGATCTATTTCTTTCAACATAATATCTTTTGTTGAACACATCCGAGCTGCCCTTATGCATTGACCCTTGTAAATATTTTTAGAAACATGCTTCGGGTGATTGCTAGTAAATGCCAAATAATCATTTGAAAAAGTGTCCTTTCTATGGATACGTGATATAAAACCAGCATCCCCATGACTAATGTGAGCATCTAGATATGCTATTCCATCCTCTTTGACAACATGGGTGAATCTCAAAAATTCCGTAGTGCTATTAATGTAACTTATAAATTTTCCTATTTCATCCAACGGACCATCCCATAGTATAAACAAGTCATCAAGGAATCTGGTATAATATTTGATATATTGATAGAATTCTGATTTGAAAATATATTCAGTTTCCCATTCAAGCAAAACCATGTTGGCAAAAATCGGGGCACAAGATGCGCCCATGGCAACACCTCTGGTTTGCTTGAAAAACACATTTTGAAACTGAATGTAATTATGATCGAGAATCAAACCCATCATGTCAGTTATCAGACAAATTTTATCCCAACTCATATTGGTATTTTTCCTTAGGCTGTTTGAAAAATACTCCAAACCAACTTTTTTGGGTATACAAGAGAATAAATCAACCACATCTATGGTTAAAAACTTTAATTCCTTTTTCCATAGATGTGGTGTGAGTTGTGCAAGAAACATCCAAGAATCCTTGATTAAATGTGGTGTAGAATTATATACTGGTTTGACCCATCTGTCCACAGCAATACCTAGTGGGAATGTTTTTGCTCTGCTCCCAGATATAATGGGCCTAAATGGCAGATGTTCTATATTTTTGTGTACCTTCGGAATCCCCACTATGGTTGCTAACACTGGGTATTCAACCTTTAAAAATTCATATGTCTCATTAGTTATTCTCTTATCCAGCATATATTCTTCCAATGCCATATCTATACGCCTATGTCCTGTATTTATCTCATTGAGTGAGATTTTCTCATAATTCCCTGAATGATCTAATATGTTCTGTATCTCTTTCATATAGTCAGAACTATTGAACATAACGATGCCTCCACCCTTATCGGGTTTCATCAATCTCACTTCTTTATTATTGATGAATTTGGTGAGACATTCCTGTTCTGTCTTAGTAAGATTTGATTTATTCTTGTTGCCTATTCCTTTCAACTTATACATGTCACTACATACCATTTTCTCAAATAGTTGTATGTTAGAGTTAGTGGGGGGGATGAAAGTGCTTCTCTTTCTCAATTCACCATATGTGCTATATTCCTTCCCATTAGATTGTTGATCAAAATGTAAGGCCAAATTCAATCTCCTGCAATATAGCTTCACTTCCACAATGGTGTCTACTAGATTGAATTTGGCAGTGGGAATAAATTTCATTCCCTTAGAAAATAAGCTGAAAAATTCATCTGTAATTGTGTAGGTCGTATAATTGAATACATTGAACCCGTTTTTGGTGTGTAAAATGTTGTGTGTTGTGTGTGCATTACTGGGTTCCTTCTCTCTTTTATCTACACTGTCAATGGTCTTGCTATCTTCTACTGGTCTAGGGGCATCTGTATCCAGTACTTTCGATTCTTCCTTATTTTCTATGGGATTCCCACAATGAATGGAATTTACATTAACTATATGTTGTTCATTTATTTCCATTTCCTGTTTTTTGTCCCATAGTAGTTTTTTGGTGGATAAATTCTCCCTCCCTGTAACTGTAATCCATCGTTATCTCTCCTATGTATATTCGATAGCTGTTCTATATGATGCTGTCTACTGTCATGCTGTTTCGGCCATACATATGCCCTGTTGTTAGCATATGCTTCAACATCGCGTATTAATTTCCTTTCCTTCCTTTGAAATATGACAGTAGCTTTCCTATCTGCTTCCATATATTGCTTATCATATAATTCACTCCACTGACTAAAAGAACTGTTATTGAGAATCTCAACATTGATCTTGTCAACTTCAGAAATTAAACAGGACAACTTCTCATCATTTTTATGTATCAAAACCTTGAAATAATCAAACCCAAAACTGCCAAACAACTTATTAAAATCAGCAATTGTATCTTCATTAATGTCATGTCCCATTGGTAATTTAAAAAACCTAATACCTTTAGGTACAACATGTAGCATTAAGCATTTACTAAAATAAGCATTTTCAATTTTAATGTTCTTTATAGTAACAAGTTTTTTACCCAGCAAGTATATTTTATCCTTAATATTGTTTTTTAAAACATGCTCAGTTTCACTGTTCAATCTCTCATTGTGATTGACATCATGTTTGTTGTATTTGTCAAAATTAAAATCATCAGTTAAAAATTTATCTAAATAGCAATTATTGTTATTGCTGCTATTGACTCTATTCGTTTTGCCTAAAGAATAATTACGAATTGATTTTTTAACATAAGGGCTAGGTAATGAGTCTGTACCTTTATTTTTGTCCATATGCGTTTTTGCACTTGCTGCATAAGTCCTGGTTGGTAAAGCCCTTTTGGGACGAGCACCTAAGCGCTCGTTTTCGTCTCTTATTTGGAAGAGACTAAAGTCAAAGGTGAAATCCTCCGAAAGGGACTTGCTGTTCCGTTCCCTCCTCTCATCATCTTTACGTTGTTGGGTTGGTATAAATATGTCCTCCGCTGGGCTCCCTTGTCCATTGGGAATCACTATTTGTGTGCTGACATCAATCCTTGATGTAGTCGAGGAATTTAAAAGTTCGTGCCTGTCCATCCGTTCCTCACTAATGGAACTTGAAGTTTGTCTGCACCGCAATGAACGTTTTGCTTCAATCCCGCCAATGGTAATGGAGCGTCCGACCAGCTCCATTAGTTTTGTCATCTCCTCCTTGAGTGCGCTGAGTTCAGCTCGAATAGAAACTAGCTCACCCTGGTCCAATAAAGCCTGTGAGCCTTCATTGTTCTCCATACCTGAAGCTGCTAACAAAAAACTTCCCACGCGTACCGACAACTTAATAAATCCAAAAGGACACTTCTGGTATATAGACAATTACGATAGATGCCACGGCTCGGACTCAAGAGTGTAGTACACAATTTTATTCACAAAAACTAAAATAAAGTACGTTAAGCACTTTCATCTGTCTCCAGACTTCTTCAGAACGTACATTTTGAATGTTACAACCTGTTTACATATCTCTTCAAATCCATTTTGGCGCCAAAAAATAATTGCAGTGCTTAATTAATTAATTGCATTAATATACCTTAATATGCATTGAAAATATGCAGTACAATGAAATTACATTACATGAGAACATCCCTTAAATATAAATATAAATACTAGCTGATAAATAGTTTACATTTGATGCACAGAGCCAAGTCATTGGGAATCAGCAGTTCTAATGAGTTCACACCTGATTTGCATCTTCACTCTGATAAGAGCCATGAATCCACACCATAGAAAGGCAACCATTTAGCTAGGGAAACTAAAGGTGAGAAGACTTGTTTACATGGATAACACAGAAAAGAGGCCATTACTTTGGGTTATATCTGCACAGAAAAAAACAATAGAAAAACCATCCAGGGAAATTAAGCATTCTCTTTCAGCTTTAATCCAACAATAAAAACACCAGCTTAAAACAGTAGCGATTAAACGTAGTAAATCTCATACACATTTTTCATCACAGTAAGACTGTAACTTAATCAGATAAAACATACAATCCAAAACCCCTTACTATTTATACTGCTGTGTTTCCCAATTAATCTGTTCCAACCAATAAAAATAGAGCCTACATTTCAAATTCCATTCAAAAATTATCTTGCTGAAAGCTTTCATTAAACTTATAACATAAAAATTATAAAAGCCAGTTTAAAAACAGTTCATATTTGTTAAAACCTTGTAAAATCATTAAAACTTTTGATTCCAATGGGAAATTTAAAACTTGATTTTAATAAAACACAGTTTAAAAAGCTTTTTTTATTTCGAAGCATAAATAATGTTTGTTGTACTGAATAAAGAAGTATTTTAGCTCCCTCTTGTGGCAGACATTAAAATCTCTATTATACTACTTTTGAGGTATGACTGTGCGAATCTTTGATGCCTGTGTCTAACTACCTAATAATGGAAAGATATGTCAGATACATCTGTTCTGTCACATGTTAAGGTCATTTCTGTACAAATCCCCCACCTTTTACTTGCTTACACTACCAAGTAACCACATGCAAGGATATGCCAGTTATTCATATCATTACACAATGCACTCCAGGTTCAACACTTACCTTGTAAATCCAGCAGTTACAACAGTTTTAGTTCAGAGCTGACTCTGTCTGATGCTAGCAGTACACAGCCAATACATGGGGAGGTAAAGGTTGTGAGAGTTGCCTGGCATCAATATTACTATATGTATGTACGTAGAAGGAAGGTGTTAGACCCTATGGTGGTAAGTGAGTCTGCTATTCGTTGTCTCTTAGCCAATTCAAGGGCATATTGAGCAGGCCTACATCTGTCTGCACCCACAGCAGCTGCTACTTCCCTCTCTGATTTCTCATCTGCATGTAGTTGTGGTGACCTGGCATTGGTGGTGAGATGTGTGCCCTTCCCCTTGTTGATCGTGCTGAAGCTGTTTCCTCAGGCCGATGTTATGTGGCATGTCACATACCATGAATATTTCAGTACATGTCCATGGATTGTACTGCAGGGCTCCCTCAGATGTGTCTAGGCACTGGAACTGTGACTTCATCAGCCCAAACACATGTTCTATGATATTTCTGGTTTGAGTGTGTGCCTTATTATGGCATTCTTCAGTGTGTGTATGTGCATTGCTGATGGGTGTCATCAGCCACTGTTCCGGTGCATAACATGCATTACCCAGTGAATTACCATGTGGGTTATCCCCCCAGCGAACATCTGATACAGTTGGGAGGTGTGCCAGATATGCGAGTCATGGTAACTGCCAGGGTTGTCAGCATACATGTTCAAGATGATTCCCTTGGCATTACACATGACTTGGCAGTTAATAGAATGAAAGCCCTTTCTGTTAATGTACAGCCTTCCCTGTTCCCCGGGTGGTGCCTTAATTTCTACATGTGTGCAATCTATAGCATCCAGTGCTTCAGGGTAGTGTGCTACAGGGTAGACTTCCTGCATATTTCTGGCCCTATTTTCAGGAGTACCAGGAAAATACATTTGGTCACTGGCATGTCGGAGCATAGCATTCAAGAATTGATGGAGGATCCTGGATGCTGATGCCTGTGACACTCCCTGCATTTCGCCTGTTGGCCTCTGGAAGGTACTCATAGCTAAGATTCTAAGTGCTACACATACTTTTGTCTCCACTGGGATGGGTTCCCCCTCAGTTTGCCCTGGCTCTGAGTTGAGGACAACAGAGGTTTCAGAGTTCTTGGAGTGTGTCTCTGTCCTCCCTGTATTGCTGTACAATTTCCCCATCATGTAGATTGTGATAAGTTCAATGGGGTCTGAAAACTCTTGTCTTTCTTGACTGTGGCCTATTAGCAGCAACAGCATCATAGACTTCAGTCTCTTGCACATACACATGAATTAAAGCAGCAGCAGCCCCTGACATTGTTTCGGTGTAGACTCCTTTCCGTGGCTATATTCCAATAGGTTTTGGAATTCACGGGGAAAACCAGCACTAAGCCTGCATGGTTGCTTTTTAGTTTGTTGAATAGCTCCTCAATCTTGGATTGGTTGATTAGCATACAATTCAGCTGGTTATGCTGTAATTAGCATGCCACAGTATTTACGTTGTTTGCGTGGCTCTGCATGGCTCTACACACTGTCTAGATTCTTGGGGCACTGCAAACTAGAACATAGTTCATCCTCTTCTTTGGCCACAAAATTAAATGCTTGAGACAGTACATATCGTGCCAAAAACTTTGTAAATGCTAAAAGTATAACTTTGCCAAGAACATCAGGAAATTTTGTACTCTTTTCTGTTTGAGAACTCATGCAAGTGTCACAAACTTGTCTGCTGACAAAATACAGCTAGACAATAATCTTTATGCAGATATGTTGCATGTCAGGTGTATTCTAAGCAGCCTTTACACCAGGCCATCATAAGCACAAATTCCTTATTGCAGTACGGTAGGAATTTCATGATGTCCAGGAATTTGGAATGGTTTCATTTTAGCTTTGCAGACTGTAGAACTATCTTAAAGTCAACCCATAAAGCAACCTTCTGCCCAAGAAGAGCAGAAAATCACTGTGGCAGAAAGCCCATGTTTCTCCCTTCATCCACCTCCACCAGGCTGAACAATCTGATATTATCACAACAATCTATTATCTCAACAACCTCTGTTTTCTAAATCTTCAAGATGCTGAATTAGTCTGCTGATCTGCTGAAGGGGAATTCATATTGCCACTTTGTTCTGCATAACCTATTTATTTGTTGTGCTCCATTTATGTGTGCGCATCTTAGTAGAGGAATCAGCTAAATTTTTCTTGAAATTTGAGTTCTGCTGCTCAATGTATTTTAAAACAGAAGTTATTACAGTCTTAATTTCAATAAAATCATATGTGAGGGCTTACATGTACATTGTTTGGAATGGTACAACTAGACACAAGTTTACTTCCTTTATTGCTGGGGATTGTGGCCATCGGATTTGAGATCTCCAAAATTGTCAGTATTAATTTTTTTGATACTAAGTTTAGGGGTGGTGAATTTAAACTGTACTTTGCAACCTGACATAGATGTGTGCATGTGGGGCTGATTTATGAGGCAGATCTTCATTAATTGAGTTTAAAATTACAATATTTGGCATTTTTAAAAAGTTGCGTCTGTTAAATAACAGGTTTCATGACTTTTAACAATAGCTCAGTTACATTATCTGTGTGTGTACGTCTGTACATATATGTGCGTGTGTGTGTACATGCAGTGTCTCTGCCTTCTCTGGTGCACTTGATTGTCATTTGCCAAAGGTTCATACATTCATACTAGGCTAACTGCCCTCAAGGGCCATTTTAAGCCTAGACAATTATCGCATCTGAGAATCAAACCCCGTACCTTGTGTCAGTAAGGTAAACACCTTAATTATTATGCCACGCTTCCAGCCCGGGTGAATGTTTTTTTTTGGTCACCTGGTACTGTATGGTTGAATGTTTTAATTTTTTAAATGTTTCTAAACCTCTTTATGTATTTTTCCTTTAAAGCCTCAGAAACTGATAAGTTCAAACTATATTTTATTTGCTATAGCAAAGTGACTCTTGATATTTTGCACATGTGGCAGGTACAGCTGTGACTGTTTTTTTGCCAGGTACTTATTCATCTGGTATTGGGGTGTTTGCTGACTGCTGTATTTTGGTGACTGCAACATTTTTTTTTCATCCAGTACACCTTATCTTCAAGATTATTTCCTGCCCAGTAAGCACGTCTACCTTCCATCTGGGGGCTCAACTTATGGATTCTACTTGCACTCAGCAAAGGTATGGGCCGAGGGTCGGAAGTCCTACTGTCACACACAGGGTCTTGGGAATTTTTGCTGGCCTATTTCCCTTCCCTATACATGCCTAGCATGCACTGGGCATGGGATACTACTATGAATTCTGCCCCCGAAGCATCTGTCCCACCCATCAGCTTGACTTCCATTCTCCCTGGTTCTACCCTTCATTTAAACCCCAAGGGAAAGACATCAGCATGTATCCTCCCCCCAGGATAGGAATGCCCCATCCTCTCAGCCAATTCCATCAGTGCCAGAACCACTAATCAAACCTGAGTCGCCAGGGTCATAGTCAGACCTTCATCCCTCCACTCCACAGGAGAGTCAAGAACGTTTTATTTTGTCGTAGCTTTCTGAACTCCGTTTTTGGTTTTACTGTCATTGCTGTAATTTTACACACTGTGAATTGAACTTTATTTGACATTGTAAAGACAGTGATGACATTTTGTGGGGGGGGGGGGCAGGCATGACTACAACTTTCGTGTTGCTAAGTGATTCTGAGAACCTTTTTTTTTTGTCACCTGGTGCTGTAAGGAGAAAAATTATTCAATGTTGTAGTTTTATTTGCTTTTTCTTGTTTCTGGTACTCTTGAAGTGTGTGTGTGTGTGTGTGTGTGTGTGTGTGTGTGTGTGTGTGTGTGCATGTGTGCGTGTGTGTGTGCGTGTGTGCGTGTGTGTGTGTGTGTGTGTGTGTGTGTGTGTGTGTGTGTGTGTGTGTGTGTGTGTGTGTGAGTGCACGTCTGTTGCATGTGTGTGTATATGCATGTACATGTATGCATATGTGAGTGCATGGTTTCTGTGTGTGTGTGTGTGTGTGTGTGCGTGTGTGTGTGTGTGTGTGTGTGTGTGTGTGTGTGTGTGTGTGTGTGTGTGTGTGTGTGTGTGTATGCGTGCTGAGGAATTTCCTGGACAGATATGTACAACTATCAGCAATGTTTTCAGTATGGGGCACAATTATATTTGAATAACATGAAATTGATTACTGTTCTGTTATGACCTTTGTTTCCTTATTTGTATTGGGAGCACTCTGATGAAAATACAGCTTTTGACAAATGGATGATAAATAATTAATGCTGCATATAGATTTATGGTTACCAGTAATACAGAGGTGATGTTGATTTTCTTTTTTATATTATTATTTCACAGTTTATAGTTTTATAGTTTACTGTTTCCCATTGTATTATTTATTTTTAGGTTAAATGGTACAGTGTGTTTGTATATTTGATACATATGATAAGTAAGAGGCCTGCTAGCCTTTTTCCAAAGGGGAGGAGGAATCATTTTTCCAAGGTGGGCTTATTTCCCAGGAACTGAAAACAGAGAATAATATAAACAGGTATGCTGGCATGGCTCCCTTGTTGTTCCCTTCACATGTCCAGTCACAAGGACATCACCCAGTACAGCAACAAGTTAAGAATACGGCTGAAGAACAAAGTAAGTTCCAACATAATGGCCCTGAGCACTCACTGCACCACCTAAGCAGTGCAACATAATGGCCCTGAGCACTCACTGCATCACCTAAGCAGTGCAACATAATGGCCCTGAGCACTCACTGCATCACCTAAGCAGTGCAACATAATGGCCCTGAGCACTCACTGCATCACCTAAGCAGTGCAACATAATGGCCCTGAGCACTCACTGCATCACCTAAGCAGTGTATACTTAGGTAGGCATGAGGGTTTCCCCACTTTAAAGATGATACACACCTAAGAAAGGGTTACATCTGGGGTAGGTCTCAGTTGTGTTGCTACCAGCAGACAAAAGGACCTTTTGTCTGCTGGTAGCAACACAACTGAGACGTACCCCAGGTGTAACAACAAAAAGGAGAAGTTGAGTGTGCAGAAGCCAGATGTCAGTTCCAGCTTCCCCCTCCAGAAAAGAATACATTTTTCATACTGAAATATAGAGAGAAGTGAAAGGTTATGATGAAAATACTGGATCAATTTTGATTGCTATTAGCTACTGAAAAATATAGTTGGATATTTAAATTATTTTTCATAAAGCTGTTCAGGTCACTCAGAAAGCTGTTATCACCATGTATTAAAGGACATTTCCCCCTTAGTACAGTTAGTTATAACAGACTTACTTTTCTCTTTGTTATGTTACTTAGATGTTATTTAGTGCCATAGTAGTGAGATGTCCTGTCATTTTTTTATACTGATGCGTCATGTTGGTCCCACAATTTTTTTGCACATTTTACTCTCATATAATTTGAAAAAAGATTCTGTCTCAGTCTGCATGACCTAGGCAATGCATATTATTCTCTGAAATGTGAATTGCCACCCAGTGTTATATCTTATAATTCTGTCTTGCTGAGGTCATGCATTAACACCGAAAGTGAAACTGTTTTCCAAAGAGTTAGTTTTTGGATAAATGGTTATATAACACTTATATAGCACTTGCTCACTAAAGCAATGATATAAGTCAGCACTAAAAAATTAAAAGCACTACACCCTCACAAACTCCCCTTGAGTAACTTGTTCCCCATTGGTCCCTTTTTTCAATTATAAAGGAATTCCCAATACTATTCTAGCATGTCCAAAGGTCAGTTGTCAATCTCCTCTCCGGTCCAGCCGGTGAACCTGGGAATCTTGAGGCAATGTTACAACTGCCTAATGTACACAGACAACCCTCTCCTCCTCCCAACAAATTCCAACACATGTGAGAGATGCAACCATATAGCCAAACTGGAGGCTAAGCTCTCTCAACTCAGTACTGGCGTAACCAGTCAGGAGGAGAAGGAAACCACACTCACTACAATTCCAGTCTCACATAGACCTACAACGACAGCAAACCAAACACATAAACACACAAAAACATACTTGGAGGCTCTAAATAAAAATCTGCCTAAGCAGCAGAGACCTCCAAAGCAGGCACCCAAGCAACCTCTACCCCAAAACAAAACACATGCAACACATAGCTCACAAAGCCAGTGTGCCGAACAGTCACAGCCCTTAAGGCTAAACAACACACCTGATACACTTGTAATAGGTGACTCTATCATCAGGCACACTGGCGTCCCGCTCACCAGGCTGAACAAGGAGAAGGTCACGGTGAGCTGCCTATCAGGTGCTAGGATCCGGCACATAACACAAGCACTCAGGTCACTCCAAGGCAAGTACAAATATGACTCAGTCATTGTCCATGCTGGTGTGAATGACCTGAGACGTACCTCCCTGGACTACATGAAAAGAGACATAGAGGAGCTCTCTGGGCATGTAGCCCAGGTCGGTATGACCCTGACCTTGAGTAGCATCTTACCCTCACCAAGAATGATGCCACAGTATGAAGACAAGATTATCAATTTCAACAATTGGCTTAAGTATTGGTGTCATTCAAAGGGGATCCAATGCCTGTCAGCCTGGGATGACATGCTCGACAAGCCACGATGCTTTGCTAGGGACGGCTTGCACCTGTCACCCCTGGGCTTTCGGATATTGGCAAAGGCTCTTGCTACCCCCATAGTGCCTTTTTTAGGCAAGGCTCAAAAGACAAACCCACCTCCATAGGTATCACAAGGGATAAGAAACTAAGAGTAATGCTACTCAACGCCAGAAGTCTAAACCTCAAGATGCACGCACTCGAAACTCTCCTTAGCATGGAGAACATCAATATCTGTGCAGTAACAGAAACCTGGTTCAAGGCTCTCAAGAGCACCCCAGCACTACCAGGTTATACCTCATACCATGCTTTTCGTCCCCAAAACTTGGACCAAACTACAAAAGGAGGGGGAGTATCAATATTCGTCAAAGATACCCACACCTCCAGGTTGGTGGCACAGCATGAAGCATCAGAGACTATCCATGTGCAACTAACAGTGGGTAAAACTGCCTTCCAGTTTATAGCCTGCTACAGACCACCCTCCCAAACCCAGGAACCCCACTCGGCCTTCCTGAGAACACTGGAAAATATGAAGGTCTCTCCAAACACCATTATATTGGGTGACTTCAACTACCCAACCATAGACTGGGAGCATTACTCTAGCTCCAACACCCTAGCCCAAAGGTTCCTAGAATTTATAAACTCAAATGCTATGGAACAACTTGTTACCACTCCCACAAGAGGGGAAAACATACTGGACCTGATCATCACCAACATGGGGACTCTATGCTCCAGACCAGAAGTGTATCCCTCACTGGTAAGATCAGACCATAAACTAATCTCACTGGATATTCACATCCCGACCCCACCCCATGCCCAGAAAACCACAGTGAAAAACTTCTCTAAAGCAAATTTCACACTCCTCAAAACCGAGGTGGAATCCTTCAAAGCCCCCGGGCCTCTGGATAATACGGCCCAGACCACAAAATCCTTTATAAACGCATTCTATGAACAGCTTCAGGAATGCATGGATCATGCAATCCCAAATAAAACCAAGACCCAATCCTCCAAAGGCAGACGTCCTGTCTGGTGGACCCCAGCCATAAACAAACTATACAATAGAAGGAGGAAGCTACTACATGACAGAGCAAAATCCCAAAAAGGGAAGGCATCTCTGATCAGTATTAGCAAAAAACTACGGGCACTCATAAAATCATCTAAGGCCAGCTTTGAGAGAAAAATTGCACAGGACACTAAGGATAATCACAAGGCTTTCTTTAGTTATGTTAGGAACCTGGGTGGGAATTCCCAGATATGCTCAGAATTAGTCCAAAATGACAAAAAATACACCGAACCCACAGACATTGCCAACATCCTAGCTGACAGGTTCAGCGCAAACTTCTCCCCCCCCCTCAACACCAAAGGGCTAATATCTATCCCAGCAGAGTGCTGCCCCCCTGACATCTCAGATGCTCAGGTAAGAGCTGCCCTCTCCAAAGCAAGAAACACAGCATCAATGGGACCAGACGGTGTCCCGGGCTGCGTCCTACATGAACTCCAAGAAGAGCTAAACCCAAACCTAAAACTACTGTTCAATCTCAGCCTTACTACAGGATATGTACCCAAAGAGTGGCGTACAGCAACAGTGGTCCCTCTCCACAAAGGTGGTACCTCAACGGATCCTGGAAACTATCGCCCCATAAGTCTCACTAGCTTGGTCTGCAAAGCTATGGAAAGGATCATCCTGGACCTTATAAATAAAGATATTGGGGACCTACAGACACTGGATCCTACCCAGTTCGGCTTTGTTAAGGGCAGATCCTGCCTCTTAAACCTGGTCAATTTCTTTGAAACAGTCACCAAGGCCATTGACAAGGGGAAGGTGGTCCACACAGCCTACCTGGACCTCGCAAAAGCCTTCGATACAATACCCCACTCGGGCATTATAGATAAGCTCGCCAGCTTAAATATAAACCCCTATGTCACTAGATGAGTTGCAAACTGGCTCAAGGACAGAACCCACATGGTTAGAATAGCTGGAGCCATGTCAGACTCCAAACCAGTTACAAGTGGCGTCCCACAAGGCTCAGTCTTGGGACCTCTCTTGTTCGGTATATATTTCTCGGAGGTACAGGCCAACATGGAAGGACTGTGGCTGACCAAGTTCGCAGATGACTGCAAACTGGGCACCATAATAGACTCTCCAGCTGACACAAGCATCCTCCAAAAGGGCCTCATAGAAACAGACAACTGGTGCCAGAGCCATGGCCTCAAGCTAAATGCCAAAAGTGTATAGTCATCCCTTTGGCAAAACAAAGTGCCCACAAATTACCACATAGGTGGTAATCCATTAAGTACAGAAGAAGTAATTAGGGACCTGGGGACCCAAGTTGATAGCAATCTCTCATTTGACAACCACGTGGCCAAAGTGGTTAGAAAAACATTTTATATAGCCCACCTAATCATGAAGGGATTCACATCTAGATCAGGGGAGGTCATCGTGCCTCTTTACTCATCCCTCATCAGGCCCATAATTGAGTACAATGCCCCTTTTGGGATGTACCTTACCAGACACCTGCAGCAACTGGAAAGATCCCAAAAGTACCTCACCAAGAGGATCAAGGGGCTCAAACAGATGCCGTATGCTGCCCGGTTAAAGAAACTCCAGCTCTACTCAGTGGCATACCGCCTGCTCAGAGGCGATCTGTGCCTGACTTATAAAGCCATGTCCAACCGGAATTAATGGACATGCTGCACCTCAGAAAATCCAAATCCCATCGAGCTACGCGCTCGAGGGACTTAAACCTCAGCACTGAAATAAATAGGACATGCTGGAGGGACAGATTCATAACCCAGAGGCTCCCTTCACTCTGGAATAAAATCCCAGTCCAGGTTAGGCAGAGTCCCTCATTGATTCTCTTCAAGAGGAATCTTGATGAGTGGATGGGAGATCGTAGGTTTACCCCGGGTATCACTTCTGTGTCACTGTTAGACAGAAGCGCAGTATACTAACCTCGAAAAAGGGCATAGCAAAATTAATTTAAAATGGGTGGCGAAAGCCATACACACTCTGGCTAGGCTTATAAATGCCCTAGGGCAGATAGCCTAGTATGAACCTATGAACCTATAAGGAACAAAGATAAGTTAGTTAACTGCAGCACTACATAAATAAATCACTAAATATGCACAATGCTTGGTTAATGAAGTGTTGCTTTTATTCATGTAACTGCAGATAATTTAAGGACAGTTTAAATATAAAATAAAATAACATAAAATAAATAATGCAAGCCTTACAACTGCTTTGAGTGAAAACTGTCAGCCACAGATCTGTTACACTGAACTGACAAGTCTGACACCTCTGGAGGTATGCGGAGAAGGGCCTGCTAATTGTTTAACGAATACATATTTGACTACTTGGCAAGCCTCAAAAATGTAGCGAATTTTCTTTGTATTTGTAGAGGCTTTAAAATGCATTTGAAAAGGTTAACAGAATCCTGCTTACCACAAAGCAGAGCAATTCCTGAAGAAAAACAGAGGTTGTGAAAGATGTATGTAACACACAGCACTTGCCTAAATGACGGGAGAAAATCATCTCCTCCTATACATCGAGCATATGACATATAAAGCTCATTCCAAATGCATTCTGGGAGGAACAAGGTAAAGTGTAAAATATGATCACATCTATGGCAGCTTATGATGGCCAGTTTGTAGAGTTTAAATATCATCAGAAGCAATCAGAATGATTGGGATCCAGTAATATTCTACAGAATATCAACAGGCAAAGAAAAGAACATGTCTTGGAGTTGCAAAGTGGAATATTCTTTTAAAGTGAGTTGCTGATGCAGCTGGTCCATTATGTAGAGATGACAACTGAGCTACAATCAGCAGCATACCTCTCAACCTCTTAGAGAAAGAAATCTGGAAAAAGCCATTAATAAAAGTGGGACAAAACCCGCAAAATAGGGACAGTTTTTGGGTCTATATTACCATATCGAATGGTGATAATGCCGAACGTTGAAAATATCGAAAGTTCACGAGAACGAATTTGCTATTCACCTCCTGCTAAATATATATTCCAACTCCGAGGTCGCACTTCAGTGAGGAAAGGGCAAATATCCCAATCCTCACTGTATCATGACCCCAAAAACACAAGTTCGTTCTCACGAACTTTCGATATTTTCAGCGTTCGGCATTATCACCATTCGATATGGTGATATAGACCCACAGTTTTTAATTATTTCTCTTACAAACTTAGAAAGTTGATAGAATAACAGATTTTGCATAGCCATGAATTATCTGAAGGGTATGGAGTCTGAAATTCAAATTTCTGCCATTATTTTCTATCTTCAGTTTGCAATGATTTACCACTAATTTGCCAGAAAACCACAGTTTTATGAAAAATGGACCAAAAATATGGGGCAAAAATCTGGACATTCTGAGAAAATCTATATAGGTGAGAGGTATATCCTGAGAGCTAGTGTAATGGGAGGGATGTGGAGGAGCTGCAATCACCAGCCACTCCACACACACTAGCAGAGATACTGATTGTTAGTGTAATGGGAGGGAAGGTATGGGGTTACAATCACCAGCCACTCCACACACACTAGCAGAGATACTGATTGTTAGTGTAATGGGAGGGAAGGTATGGGGTTACAATCACCAACCACTCCACACCAACTAGCAATGATCGCCTGATCGCTAGTGTAATGGGAGGGATGGGCGGGATACAATCACCAGCCACTCCACACGCACTAGCACTGATGCGGATTATTAGTATAATGGGAGGGATGGGGTGGGGCTACAATCATCAGCCATTCCACACCCACTAGCAGTGATATCCTGATTGCTAGTGTAATGGGAGGGATTAGGTGAGGCTACAGTCACTGGCCACTACACACACACACACACACACACACACACACACACACACACACACACACACACACACACACACACACACACACACACACACACACATATACGCACACACACACACACACACACACACACACACACACACACACACACACACACACACACACACACACACTAGTAGTGATGCTGATTGTTAGTGTAATGGGAGTGATGGGTGGGCTACAATCTCCAGCCACTCCACACCCACTAGTAGTGATATCCTGATTGCTGGTGTAATGGGAGGGATTAGGTGAGGCTACAACCATCGGCCACTCCACACCCACTAGAAGTGATGCTAATTGTAAGTGTAATGGGAGGGATGGGGTGGGGCTACAGTCACTGGCCACTCCACACACACACACACACACACACACACACACACACACACACACACACACATACACACACACACACTAGTAGTGATGCTGATTGTTAGTGCAATGGGAGGGATGGGGTTGTAATTTCACGAGGAAACAAAAGATTTTTTGAGGTTACTGCATCAGGAGCACAAATAGCAAGTTTTTATACAGCTAAATGCATGTTTAATATTTGGCATCCAAGGTATTTCTTTCATAATAAATGTAATTCCTGAAATACAGAACACAGTGGGAGTAAATATAACATGTTTGATTATGTGCAATTTGGATGCCATACATGATTTTTTTCAACTCATAAAATATGAAAACTCAGTTCATTGTGAATGACGTTTCTTAAATTTGTAATTATTTGAGCTAACTTTATAATATATTCCCCTTATGTAAAAACAGTTTCTTTATATACTATGTGCTGATTTAGCAGCTAATTCATGATAACACTTATATGTTATGGCCTGAAATGTTTATTAGAACTCACTATTAAGTTTTTTTTTTCTTTCAAGGATACATCACAGACACAATTGTTGTCAAAGACAATTCCTTTACAAAGTATTCTAAAGATATCCAAGGAGTTTTTCACATAAACATCAGCACTAAAGGTCACATACAGAATATTCTTACTACTTTGTAGTTCACAGGGATGACCTTCTGGCATCTTGCCAGTGAGTATTAAGCAATAAAATTGAGCACTTTTTTCTATTGATTATGAAACATCAGGCCACATAAAGGGGGTGAGAGGAGCATGCCAGTGTAAACTATGGAGTTCGTATTCTGACTGGTCCACCAGAGTGCAAGATGGAAGATGAGATCATTACATGAGGTCATACCATTCTTTTTGATAAGTATTGTGCATCTCTTCATTAGGATGATGTCAGGCTTCTGGTATTTATTATGGCATACTAGGCTGTAATGATCATTTAACAAGAGGTTCACAGTGCTGGTATTCTGACTGACAGGGTGATAGACAATATTTGAGCTGCTGTTTGAATGTAAATAACAGGGACATAGTGTTCATTCTGTTGTAGGTAAGCACTTATAAGGTTCTTCTCTCAATACTGAGGGAATGTTGAGGCCATATGGAAACCATTAAGTACTTGTGGAATATTTGAGAGTGTGTTTCAAGGCCACAGACTGCTTGCTGACCACATATGTGCAGCAGGTGACTGCTATCAATCCCAGACTGTGTTGTGGGAAGCCTGCAATGACAAATACAACGATGGGGAAAGACTGTGCTCTGAGAGTCCTTGAACTGCATGGAATACTTGGCTGTGCTGTACGCTGTGTTTTATAATGAGCTTTAACAGCATTGAGGACTGTTATAGTGTCATAGCATGCTAACGGCACACATCAGAACAAGTTTGTAAAGATGAATAAGGTTTAATGGCCATCTTGTACTACCTGCCACTGCCAGGCTCACTCACAGTTAGACTGGATGACCTGTAAACAGCAATTGCTAAACAAGTAACATATCTTTTGCATTCAGCTTAGTACATGACAACAAATGGCCATATGTCATGGAGTCAGCCTGACAGAAAAATAATATCTAGCTTTGACGGACAGCTCCTTTTGGCAACACAGCTGCACTGGATGTTGTCCAACACATTGTTGTTTCCTAGAAATGTTGCCAAGATTCACCTGTGAATTTTCTCTGTGACCATACCTACCCTTAATTTAACAGGACCATAGCTGACTAGATTTTGTTATGATCTCATCCTTTTACACATGGACTACACCTGTGGTTTTCCAGGCTTCATGAACTTTAACAATAGTTAAAGTTAATAGTTAATCTGTTAAAGATGATTGTCAGGATGTCTGAAAGTAAACCATCTGAATGTATAAGGACTTAAGTATGCAGTCAGTCTAAAACTAAAACAACATTATATTTAATTTATAATATATAATTAATATATATGTTGTGCCCCATTGTTAGCTATTTAGTGGAAAAGAAACATTAAAAATCTATAAGTCGCACTCAGAGTGAGTTTGCTGTGTTAAAATAGCTCAGAAAAGAAAGACAGGTAAACAAATAGATTTTTCTTAGTTCTAAGGTGGAGTTTTCCTTCAAGAGCATTCTTGAGTTAAAGAAACTAGAACAGAGCAGCTTTTAATAAAATACAATAACAGAAATATTTTTGTTTGTTTATAGCTATAGTATTTCATGTTTATGCTATGCCTATGTTTAATTTTCAGTTTTCTTATCTTTAGTACTAGATGTTTAAATATTTGAATGCCATGGTGGTACGGCGGTAGCATTGTTACCTCACAGCAAGAGGTTCTCCGGTTTGATTCTTGGCTTGGGAGTGCCTTCTGTGTGGAGAATGCATGTCCTCCCCACGGTTGGATAGCATTCGAAAGACATGCGTGCATAAATGGGTGTGTCTTCATTGAAGGTTGGGCATCGAGCTGGCACCTTGGCATTTTGTAAAAAAAATCTACTGCCAATCATTAGCGGACCGGAGTTCCACTGTGGCGACCCCTTACCGGGAAAAAGCCGAAAAACAAACAACTAGATGTTTCAATATTTATTTTATTTTTTATATGATGTCTAGGTTAGATTTTTGATTTTTACTTTTACTTCCCTTGCAACTCTTTCACAATCTCTAACAGTACAGCTGCACGGAAAAAAAGAGTGAAACGGACGTATGCCTTTCAATTGCATTTGCTTCTCAACTTGGTACAGTCTCAGATTTCAAATATATAATAATACATTTTTTTATTAAGTTTGTCATTCTGAATTTATTTAGGGTTTTTGAGGAGTGGGCAGATTTTATTTCAGGTTAACATTAGCATGAAATTTGGTTTCATGCAGCTGACATGTGTCTTTCCATTGGGGGAAGGTGTGCGTAGCACTTTATACTTTAATAGACACTTTCCACAACTGCAGGCATATTGTTGTTAAGAACTTGGTTCTATTTACATAAGAGAATATTTAGCCTAAACTTTCACTGAGTTATATTTTAGACTTTATTGCATGATTGCTGTATATTCATGTTTTTTGTAAGAGAGAGACGTTTAAAAGCATTCCATCGTGAGCATGTGTGTTTACTTAATAATACAGAAAATGAAGAAGGAATTTGAAGGAGATAAATTACCTGTTATGTTGAAGTGTAAGTTGATGATTTACCTCTCAAACTACATTTGAAGTCACTTAATGTTTCAAACATTGTTACTTTTCAGGTTAACATAAGGAAGCTTCAAGCATTTTTTTTTTGCCAAGGATATTTTATAAGTTTTATATTGCTATATTGCTGCTATAAAATAAAAAAAAAACATTACTGTTGATTTATGGTTTGCTATATCCAAAGCATTTATCCTGTAGTTTGTACAAGTGCTGTGAATCAGAGTTTAGATATAAATTCAGGACGCATATTAAATATAATTAGGAAGGCAAGTTGAACTCAGTGATTTAATGCAATTTGCAGGGGTCTATTTACAGTCTCACCAACATTAGCATACAATATTTAATGTGCCAAGGTTTGGTCACTGCAAATTTTAATCTTAATAATCCACAGCTTGCTCTGATAGACTTAACATCATTTACCTGATATTACTATATGAATGTTCAAAGTCACCAAAACATCTCCTGTGCTCATCATGTGTTTAGTAACAGTAGGAGTGGGGCGCTTTATAGTCAGCATTGCCCATACTGTCAGCTGATTTCAGGTATTAGATATACACATTCATTCTATTTATTTCAATTTTCCAGTACAGTTCTAGTGAAATTACTGTACCAGCATGAAGCAGTTTAATAAAATAAAGTAACTAGCATGATGTAGGATAATACTTCATTCTTTAGTGTATCACTAACCTGGCAAGCATATAGGGAAATAAAGGCTAAAAGCAAACATTATTAAGTCAAGTAATGAACATTCCAGAATAGTGCAAGGGATTTGTGCCCTGTCGCATGTGCATGCACACATGTGTGTATATACTTCTTTGCATTTAGTGTTTGTTCATGGCTTTGATATCAGAGATTTGTTTGGGACAGTCTCTATCTCTCTCTCGCTCTCTCCTTCTCGCTCTCTCCCTCTCTCTCTCTCTCACTTGGAGGATCTTGGTGTCCCCAGGGGAGTAAAGGCATTGCAAGGGTAGAAGACCAAAGAGGAAGTTGTAAAAACTGTTGAAAAGTGAGAAGTAATAAAAGTCAGAGTACTGCATGTAAGAGATAAATCAAGAGTAGGATTTTAGGCTCGAGCATAGCATTTGCACTTTACAGCGATAGTAAGCTGGTCAAGCAGAGATTCTCTAAAGAGTGAGAAAGGGCATCTTTCTCTTAGAACAATAATTCCAAACTGAGGACCCACATTTGGAGAAAGTTCATTTGTTTATAGCCCAAGTGAAAGAAGGCCTTGTAAGGGAGATGGAGTCAATTATAAAATAACAGAAATAAATAAATGTGAAGGGTGCAGCGGTGATAGGCATTCAAAAGTCAGTGTGGCGAATCTTACAAAACATAGATGCAAACCTTATGATGGCAAAATCAATAATTGGGAGGCTGTAAGCACAGATGAGCAGAATATAAGAGTGAGTGTCTGAATCAGCAAAATTGAGAACGTCATGCATATTATTTATAACCTTTTGCAAAAGTGATAAATGGTCAGGGATTCCAAGAGTAGCCAGAGGCAGAGTTTCCTCAAGTTTGGAAAGTACAGTGTCCTTCACAATTGTTCCTCTGTCCTCTAAACTGAATTAATCTGAAACTGTGTGATAGATTAAGTAGTGAAACAATGGGGTTTGTAGAGTTTTCAGGATGCCTTTGTGTATTATATATTCGTACCATTCGATTAAGTAGTGAGATGATGGTATTTGTGGAGTTTTTAGGATGCCTTTGGGTATTACATATTCATACCATTCGATTAAGTAGTGAGATGACGGTGTCTGTGGAGTTTTCAGGATGCCTTTGGATATTACATATTGGTACCATTCGATTAAGTACTGAGCCGATGGTGTTTCTGGAGTTTTCAGGATGCCTTTGGGTATTACATATTTGTGCCATTCGATTATGTTCATAGGTTCATAGGTTCATACTAGGCTATCTGCCCTAGGGCATTTATAAGCCTAGCCAGAGTGTGTTTGGCTTTTGCCACCCATTTTAAATTAATTTTGCTATGCCCTTTTTCGAGGTTAGTATACTGTGCCTCTGTCTAACAGTGACACAGAAGTGATACCCGGATGTAGTGAGATGATGGTATTTGTGGAGTTTTCAGGATGCCTTTGGATATTACATATTTGTACCATTCGATTAAGTAGTGAGCCAATGGTGTTTGTGGAGTTTTCAGGATGCCTTTGGGTATTACTTATTTGTGCCACTCGATTAAGTAGTGAGCGAGTTGGGTCTGTGGAGTTTTCCGGATGCCTTTGGTATTACATATTCGTACCATTCGATCAAGTAGTGAGATGATGGTGTCTGTGGAGTTTTCTGGATGCCTTTGGTATTACATATTCATACCATTCGATTAAGTAGTGAGATGATGGTGTCTGAAGAGTTTTCAGGATACCTTTGTGTATTACATATTTGTACTATTCTACATGGCACCTGAGCAGTGATTGAAATCGGTCTTCTTGGACCAGTGACGTATGCCAGTTAACAAACACAATAAACAAAATAAATGCTTGTGAAAGGCCAAGCTGGAATCAAGACAAATACCCAAATGACACCGACGTTGATGAAAGTGACCAGAGCAGCCAGTTACGGCTAAGGAAATGTTCTGAGTTGTAGCAGGAAATGCACATTTTAATTTAGCAGTGTTCCCACACTCTCTGTACTTACCGACGAGATACATATGGTAACAAGTCCTTTTTAAGAACAATCAAGGTCAATAAAGTTGACAACGTTTTTTTAGATGACTATTAAATTCATGAAGGATAACTTTGATGTCAGGGAGGTCAGAAGAAGGATTATTTATAAAGAGATAACTAGAGTAGAACCAAGTATGATCCCGGAGGCACTCCAGAATGTGAAGCTGATGGAGCAGATTGAGTGATGAAGAATTATTTATCATATTATATACAGGATAGAAGGTGAGAGGCAACCCTTGAAGCATGTAAGGGGTTACAGTGAACATTTAGTAAACCTGTAACTGACTTAATTTAATAATGGTCAATCGTGAAAGTGGAAATACACTAGACACTGGGCACTTATGTATTTATACTTACAAAGATCAGACAAGAGGAGACAGCACTCTGGATAACAAGCATATCTATACTATTATTTTTTTAGGTTTTGAGTTATGGCAGGGGTGATACCAGGGAAAATGAGCATGCTCATTATTTATTTTGCTGTATTCGGAAAGAGAAAGGGAATACACCCAGGAAAGCAAGTACATTACTAACAGAACACTGAGAGCGAGTTAGGGTCCAAAGAGAGAAATGAATTTGACATCAGAATGGAGAGATGAAACCAGCAAGAAAAAGGGGAGTGGTATTGCTTCAACTGAATTTATCCTCAAATCCTGATAAGTAACTTCACATGGTGAACCTTGTTTTCAAAAAATCTCACCGAGATGACACTGATGTATAGGTAAGTTAAAAATAAAAAGACAGATAAGTGTACAGGTCTGAGTATCAAAAAGTGCTCATTCCTGGTAGGCACACCGGTGCCAGGAGTAGAAAAAAAGCAGTGTAGAATCCTGAAGACACAGACACATTCCTACAACAGGGTTAGGCAAGGCTCAGCGTGAGAATGGCCCCCCTGTTGTAGAAGGTAGTAGTAGTCCACAAAAAACACAAAAACTGACAGGCCAAAAAAGAGCCATAAAAATGACAAAGTGGACTACTGAGGGATAAGGATGGCATTATGTATTGTTACTGTTATGCAAGAATCGCAGAATTTCCAGCTACAAGTTATACAACAAGATTAAGAGAGAAATTAGAAATTAGAGGAAGGAAAAATACTTGCATGTGAAAAACTGTCAGAAGCTTCAAGTAGAAACATGTATTCATTAATACAGCAGATCCATGAAAAAAATACATAGACAAAGTAACTTTGGGCTGCCTGGAAAGAGAAGCAACAGATGAAATGTGGAATTATAAAGAACAAAACCAAAAGACTTTTGAAAGGTATAAAAAAGAAACATGGACATGGGAAAGAAAAAGAGATTGTCAATATTTATGCAAAAGAGAAAGTCAAACTAATCAATACAAAAGCAGCTTCTAAGATCCATCCATCCATCCTTTCATCCTCAACCCCTTTTCCCATTTTGCTCATTCGGTCGGGGTAATGCAGCTTCAAAGATATTTGAAGAAAATTCAGGAAAAGGCACCCAGATATGGAAAATTTCACAATACAAGAAATAAGAAAACAAAAACAGAATGCGAAAAACAATGATTAGTAAGTCAGAAGTTAACCAAATGAAAAATGAAGTTATGTATTATCTGTGAAGTGGAGGATTAATGTTGAAAATCCAACACAAGGAATGCCACAGCATAAAGGAATAATGGAAAGCAATCTTCGGTACACCTTCACGGAATTAGTTGCACTCTTCTGAAGAACTTTTTTTTAAAAACTATTAAAACAAACTTTTAATAGTAACAGTAATAATAAAAACAACCACAGTCAGACTTTAGCATGGAGAGCTGTAACAACAGATAAGCGCTTTCGGCAATGAGCCTTCTTCAGATCATGATTTCTTCCTGCTCTCCTCCTAGAGTAAACGTGAGAACTAACCAATGAGGGCTAGGATAGGAGATACACCTAACCATTATCCAATTAGGAAATTAACCAATGGCTGGCTTGCTGAGAACCAGCCTCCTAGCTTGCACCAAATAGATACTCTCCTATTCTTAAGGATTAGTTTAAGTGGTACTATTCTGTTCAGCCCAGGTGGCCGATCAGCCCTCAACTTTACTATCCAGCTAGTTTCACAAAGCTCAGTATGGTTGGTAATGTCTCCTTCCCTAACAGTATTGGGTACACATTGAACCACTTTAAAAATAAATCTATGTAGGTTGTGCAGAAATATGCATGGCAAGTACATTCTTAAGGTCTAAGTTGCGAATATCCCAAAGATAACGAAGTATTCTATCTTTCAAGCGCTGATCAGTCTTGCCAACATAAAAAGCTTCACAATGGTAGCATGTCGCAAGGTAGACTAAATGTCAACTATTACAGTCTGCATACTCTTTGAATACATAGTTTTTCTTCGATTTAGGATGTGAAAAAGTGTTGCTACTGTCAATGAGCAGGTAAGCTTTGCATCTTGTACATTTAAATGTCCCTTTCCTTTCCAAGATCTTACTGGAGCTAAATACATCTTTGTTACAGAGCGGTCTTTTAATATTTTTCTAGTCTTTAAAAATGAACCTTGGATGCTCACCTACTATGTGTTTTATTTTATCATCTTCCATAAGTCTCAGGCAAAACCTCCAGATAATATCAGAAATCTCTATATGATCTCTGCTGTATGTAAGTGCATAATTTAGAGTGTTGTTCCTCTCTTTTGTTCTATTGACATTATTGCTGAAGGGTTCCTTTCTTTTATAAAATGGTTTACCTTTCACTTCCCTTATTTCATTACGGTCAGATTTAATTCTTAGATCTGGCACGTTATAGCCTCTGTCTTGGCAATTCTCCTCAAGCTGAAGACACTATTGATTGAAGCCGGAAACATCCGTACAAAGTCTAAAAATCCAAAGTACCTGATTCTCCATGATATTCTTAAATATGTGATTTGGATGCATGCTGTTATAATGCAGATAACGGTTCTTCCATGTTCCTTTTTTATACAAGTTGGTATTAAGATCTTGATGTAAAGATAATTCAACATCTAGGAAATCAATCACTTCTCTGGAGGATTTATCTTTAAAGTAAAAAAAGTGGTACTTGAGATTAAGAACTCCATAAACAGTGCCAACTGTTCATCATCACCGTGCCACAAGATAAAAATATCATCCACAAAATGGGCATAGTGCAATAGCTGTGGATGCCAAGGGTTCTCATCTGTAAGGACATTGTTTTCTTCCCAAAAGGCAATTACCAGACTGGAATAACTATTAGCACAGGGTGTGCCCGTTGCCACACCCCATGTCTGCCAATTGTAATCTCTGCCATAGACAAAAACATTGTTCTCTTGGATGAGCTCCAGTCAGGAGTACAAAAGATCAGCATTAAAGCCATTCCGGTGTAGGTACTCATGAACTGCTTCAATCCCATAGCTTTTGGGAATCACAGTGAACAAACTATTGATATCCATTGTAACTAAGATGAGATCCGTAGTATTAGTCAAGCTTCCTGTTTTTTCATAGCGATCAAAGAGTCAAAAAACTACCTGTGTCTTTCAGTACTGAACCAGCTTTGGGTAAAACCTTTTTCAGCTCACTTTCCACAAATATTGACAAAGGTTTTGTTAACCAGCCCCTTCCTGCTGCGAAAGGCCATAGGGGTGGATTACTAGGGTCTTTATGAACCTTAGGTAGACCACTAATGTTTGGAATAGTTGGTTGTGTCACTTCAAAGAAGTCAAACAATTCTTCAGAGATGCATCTTTCCATAAGTAAGTCAGGTAAATTACTCCGAAAGGTCATGACCTTTGCATCTAGTTCTCTTTTATTGCTCTTTTTATAGGAGTTAACATCCTCCAGCATGTTCAACATTCTGTTCTTGTACCGCAGAGAATCAGTCACCACAATGGCTCCCCCCTTATCAGCCGGTTTGATGACAAGATCTTCACACTCCTTAAGTTGAAAAGTGCTTGTTTTTCATCAAACATAATGTTGTGGAAGTGTCTCCCTTTACTAGGGTTCTCTCTTATCTTTTCAACTTCATTTTCACATAGTTGTAGGAAGAGTTCCACTGTGGGGGTATTAACAGGTACAAATGTACTCGTCGTTTGTTTGTTTTTCTTAAGCTACTGATGTAATGAGAAGATAGTGCACACATAGTTTGGGTTTTAGTTATATAACCAGGTATAATGCAAGACTGTGACAGCAAACATCCTCTAAAACACATTTGTTTTACGTCTGTGTTCAGTAATATATCAGTTTGTCTAAAGTAGTTTTAAAAAAGTCATTTAGAGTGAAAGTATCAGGGAATTACAATGTGGCAGTAATCACACTTTGTGCAGTAGCAGAAATTTTGACTTGGGTGTTGACGTTTTTTTTTTTTGTCAGGCAGTCTTTATTATGCCAGCTAAAAGTGAGGCAAATCAGCATTATTATAGCAGAACATCATTTATATAAACACATTAATATATAGACTTGTCAAATGGATGCACTATTTCCCTTAAAATAATCTAACTCATTACATGTTTTCAAAAATAATTGAACTCACATAAATCCCTCCTCCTGAGTGTGTTGTTATAGTTCGTTTTTTGGGGGGGGGTTTTACACAGTTTATACCATACATTAACTAACGTCTTTAACTGTAAGCACGGTATTCATCATCCCAAGGTTCACAGTTGCACAGCAGTTATCTGCACTGACCGCAGCTATGCCTCTATGCAAATATTCCAAGCACAGGCAATATGCACTAACAACAGCAAGGCAAAAACCAGTGCAAAGATATCTCCACTTTCTACAACTGCTTAAAACTGAGTAAAATAAAGATGCAGTTATTTCAGAATGAATCTGTTATTGTGTAAACTCTCAAATGAAGTTTGGATTATTTTGGAAGTCATGAACTAGAGAGGTACTGTACAAGCCTACTAGAACTAATAGCTGATGGGTAAGGCAAGTGGCACTCAGCACAGCTAGACAAACTAGTGAAATTAAAAACTGAAGCAATGCAAAAGAAGAACTGCTGGCTGCAAATTAATCCACAAAAGGAATTTATTCCACAAAGAAATTTATTGAACTCCCAGACCAATGTAGTTAGTGCTTTCATCTTATTTCAATGAATAAAACTTCCTCAGACAAAACAATTACACAAATCATTGCCTTAAATACACATATTAATCATTAGTCACATGATAAAAGCAATTAAATATTAAAGGCAAAACATCCAATATTACAATAACTCCTGAGCTTCAGTACACAGGCCAATGAACTCATATCATTCAGGCCTGGTGGGCAGTAAGCGTTCAATCTTATTTGCCACAGGAGCGCTTGTAATTCTAACAATAAAGTGAAAGGTTCACCCCTTGAGTTAAACTCAATCTGATCAATAATCTGGAAGCAAAATCTGTGTTGTGGATATTCCTGAACATGTTTTGCCAGGGCATTCTCAACTTTGGATTTTCTAAAACTGTACAAATGCTCGTAAACTCTGTCCCTTAGTCTATGATCAGTCTTACCGACGTAGAAACAAGAACAGAGTATACAAGTAGCCAAATAGACTACACTTTTAGAGAGGCAGTTATATCTTTTGTTGATGGAAAATTTTCTGCCCCTTATAGTAAAAATCTTGCCCACTTCCATATATCTACAGTAAGAGTCTCCAGAGGTGAATACCTTGTTTTTTGTTATGTATATAAAACTGATCTTTTTGGTCAGTATAGGTTCATTAAGTACATCAAACAGAAGTTTAGTTTTGTTTTAATGAAGATTTTTGCATATACAAAAAATAATCTCTAATATGCAATTACATTTTTAAATTTTGGCTGTACTTGGTTGCTTATTTTAGGTCATTTTCAGTGTTTACATTTTTTAGAGTTATTCTTTGAGTCATTCTTTGCTGGTTATTTATTCATCTCATATTTTCCATAAGTATTTGAATGATTTCTTATTGGTGCTTCACATCTTTGTTTTGTTATTGTAATATTGGATGTGTTGCCTTTAATGTTTAATTGATTTTATCATGTGACTAATGATTAATCTGTGTATTTAAGGCAATGATTTGTGTAATGCTCGTAAACTCAACAACACAACATGGGTTCCATCCAGGCCATAGCACAATAACAGCTCTTCTCTCTTTTCTAGACATCGTAAACCACGCCCGTGACCCTGGAGAACTTGTATCCACAGTCCTACTTGACCTCTCCAAGGCTTTCAATACTATCTCCCATACCCACCTTCTTCGCCGCCTTTCTAATCTCAACCTCTCACAAAACACCATTACCTGGTTCAGCAGCTACCTCTCTGACAGATCTCAGGCAGTAAAATGGAAGACTGGCACCTCAGCCTTCCTTCCTACCCCAACCGGGGTACCCCAGAGATCCATACTTGGCCCTATGGTCTTCAATATCTTTGTTAATGATTTCCATGCAGCCATTCCTAACACTAAGACAGTACAATATGCAGATGACTCGACTTTAGTTTGCTCTGCATCAAACCTCCCTGAGCTCCAAACAAAAACTCAAACTGCCTTCTCAACTACTGAGAACTGGATGCTTCAAAATCACCTCTCCTTGAATGCCAACAAATCAAAAATCCTACTATTCTCTCCCTCAAAATTTCTCCCCTTCGACAAAACCTCTTTCAATATTATCAGCCATGCCAACTCCACTATAGAAGTTGTTCCTTTTGCTAAACTTCTTGGAGTTACTGTTGATGAACACCTAAAATTTGATACCCATATTCAGCTAAATATTAAGAAAACCCATCAGAAACTTGGCATGCTGTACAGAAACTCCCACTTCCTCTCCCCCTCAACAAGAGAGACCCTCGCCACTACCTACTTACTACCTTCACTAATGTATGGTGCTCCCCTACTAACAACCTATCTTCCTCCATCTCTTCTAAACTAGAATCCTGTTACAATAAAATCTCAAAGTTCGCCACCACTTCCAAATACTCCACTCACCACTGTATACCGCTCCACCAGCTGCAATAGCTAGAACTTCCCAACTACCTTGACTATCTCCAACTCATCACCACTCATAAGCTTATTTTTAAACCAACTTTATACCCAGCACTAACATCTTACCATCATACACCCCACATAGAACTCTAAGATCTGCCCACCAAAATCTAATCTCTGTAGACAAGCCAAATCGTCCCGCGGTTCAGCTTCTCCTATCCTTTTCCATATCCAAAAAAAGGAATTCTCTCCCTTCATCTCTAAGAATTTCTGAGAACTTTAAACACTTCAAAACCCAGCTCCATTCTTACCTCTCCCATAAATGGAAATGCAATTGCACTCTACCTACCTAACCTGCTTAATACTTAAATACATTCGTTACACATAAGGTTTCTTCTCCCGTCCATATTCGGGATTAACCCTATGTACTGCCTTCTTGCTAATGTTACTTCTATGCCATTCTCATATGACTTAACCTTTGTATTAATTTAACTCTGTACTGTCATTCTCAACCAGTAAACATGTAAATATGTATTATATTGTATTGTATGCTGCTGTTTAACGTTGTTTAGTTTTTGCTGTTTTGTATTTAAACTTTGCTTACTTTGGTTCTGTTTCTACTGTGTATTGGACTTGAGCTTTTCTCCCCAGGCCTCCACTGAAAATGGGCTCCGTGAGCCCAGTTGGCCTCCCCGGTCATCAAACTGCAAATAAATAACTAAATAAATAAATAAATGTTTTGTCTGAGGAAAGTTTATTAATTGAAATAAGATAAAAGTGCTAACTACATTGGTCTGGGAGTTCAATAAATTCCTTTGTGGAATAAATTCCTTTTGTGGATTATTTTGCGCTCAGCACAGCTATATGGAATGAATTTAAAAAATATATAAAGGGGTTTATGTATTCTCTATAGGAGTGTCCTTATGACACTCTGATTGGTTTTTGAAAGGTGTGAGAGGAGAAGAATGTAAAGCAGAAAATAGAGTGACATAGAGTGACATAACATAAAGAACACATAGAAGGAAGACGTTGAGAGGGGAATCTTTATGGGTGGCGCAGTGGTGCAGCAGCTGTTTGTTGCCTCACAGCAAGAGGTTGTCCAGTTCGATCCTTGGCTGTGGTACCTTCTGTGTGGAGTCTGCATGTCCTCCTGCATTTGTGTGGGTTTCCTCTGGGTACTCCAGTTTCCCATCACAAAGACGTGTCTGGAGCATTTCTCCCTGTGCCTCTGCTGAAATTTGGCTCTGTTCCAAGTCAGACTTTCCCGATAAACAAATAATAAATAAATATTTGAGGATGTGTTCTTTATTTTTGGCAGGGGATAGACATCCTGTTTTTATTTTTTTATATGACAGGGAAATCTGGGGAAAGAAGTAGAGTATAGTATGCCGGAGAGAGGGATGGGGAAGGAGGGAGATGTTGAAGCAATACGCATTCTGGTCCATATGTTTATCCTGCATGATGGTCATGTAGTGGAAGACCCTAATGATGTGGGGGCAGTGGCCTCCATTGGCTCGATGGCTGGAGGCTGGAGACAACTAGGGCAGAGAATCCTGCACCTACAGAAGAAGATGATGGATGGACCAAAGGTGCCTCTCCTCTGCCTGTTCTACCAAATCATTCACCAGGTCCCAGGTGACATTGTGTCAGGGTGCCTACAGGACAAGGGCCACCATCCTGACCCTGTGAGGACATCCCTAGATACGCAAAGGTTGATCTTGAACATTCCCTAACTTGAGATTTATGTAGTTGGACTGCTTCTCTGATCTCAATAATGTAGAGCAGTATTAAGGGCCTGCCCAGCAGAATGTGTGTGACTTGAGTAATGTTAATGCTTGCATCAAGAGGAAAGATAATTAAAAAAAAAAAGTTAAGAAAAAGGGTAAAGGGAGCATCAGACTGCAGTGCAGGGCTCTGTTACATGCTGAACATACACAAAAGACTTAAATGATTACAGCAGTAAAACGAATCTTGACATCAGCGCCTTCACTGTTGCAGCTTCACCCTCAGCATTTTACAAATGATGATTTCTAGCAATTCTGACAAGAGAAGGGTTGGGGTCTTTGGCAGAATGAGCTAATCTGATGTGCAGAAAATTATTTTGCATTTATCAGAAAAGAAGTGCAGAAACATTAGAACATACCACCAGAAATGTTATACAGTGTCCTTTACTGTAGAAGGAGCATGTCTTAAACTGCCAGAAGGAATACATCAAAAATGCAAAAATACAAATTATTCATACCACTTAGTTATGTACTATATGGAATTGTAATAACAATTAACAAACAAAGAACATTTCAGCAGACGCAGGACTTGCATTTTTCACTGCATTCACTGCAGAAAACACGCGCAGCGATACAGTAAAAAATGCTGTGTTCCTTAAATGCTGCTATTTCCATTCATGGCACAGATCTGACCGAAGAATCAGGTATGACTCTGACTATATGTTAACAATAAAAAGGAAATATATGCAAACCATATGAGTAGCTATGCCTACAAATTATTTTAAGACAAGGGAACATCTGATGCACAGTGACAGTAAACAGCATAGCCCACACACAGCACTGCATACATCACTTATGCTCCACAGTGACAGTACACAGCGTAGCCCACACACAGCACTGCATGCATCAGTTATGCTCCACAGTGACAGTACACAGTGTAGCCCAAGCACAGCAATGCATACATCAGTTATGCTCCATGGTGACAGTACACAGCGTAGCCCACACACAGCACTGTATACATCAGTTACGCTCCACGGTGATAGTACACAGCATAGCCCACACACAGCACTGCATACATCAGTTATTCTCCACAGAGACAGTACACAGCATAGCCCACATACAGCACTGCATACATCGGTTATGCTCCAGGGTGACAGGAAACAGCATAGCCCACACACAGCACTGCATACATCAGTTGTGATCCAGGATGATAGTACACAGCATAGCCCACACACAACACTGCATACATCAGTTATGCTCCACGGTGACAGTACACAGCATAGCCCACACACAGCCCTGCATACATCAGTTGCATTCCATGGTGACAGTACACAGCATAGCTCGCACACAGCACTGCATACATCAGTTACACTCCACAGTGACAGTACACAGTGTAGCCCACACACAGCACTGCATACATCAGATACACTCCACAGTGACAGTATACAGTGTAACCCACACACAGCACTGCATACATAAGTTGCACTCCATGATGACAGTACACAGCATAGCCCACACACAGCACTGCATACATCAGTTACACTCCACGATGACAGTACACAGCATAGCTTTTTCAGCTTATTTTCAGCTTACCTCATTACTTTCTTTGAAATCTCACTAAATACCCATCCTCACATCCCAAAGAAACATACATCTTCAGTCTTTACTTCTCTCACATCATTCTCAAATACTAATTCCACCCCCAGCTATCTTCTACCTAAGTTTCATAGGCACTCTCACCTAAACTATACTACTCTCTCGGACAAAAAAATAAAGCTGCCTTCCCTTCTTAGAAGTAATCTCATATATAAACCAGACAATCCCACCTTACAAGATGGAGACATTCACCCCAACCCCAGCCCCGTACATCCCTCCCCTCAAGCATCTAGACCAGGCTCCAAAAATACCCTCCTCATAGGGCATCTTAACATACGCAGTGTAAACAACAAAGTACCCTACCTGCATGCCCTCCTTGACACACAGGGTTTTGACATTCTCTGCCTAACAGAGACTTGGCTTAAACCAGCCACTAAAGATACTGAAATTATTCCTCAAGGCTACAATATACTTAGACTTGACCGATCTAAACGTAAAGGTGGCGGTGTAGCAATTCTTTTTAAAAATCACCTTAATATCTCTACCCTTCCAGCTTATCCAACCCATAATAGTAAAGTAGAAGCCATAATCTCTAAACTCCTATTAAACCCTAAAAAGTCCCTCTACATCATCTGCCTGTATATTCCTCCAGGTGACAACATACCCATCTTAGAAGACTTTCTTAGTTGGGTTTCCATCAACTACCCTCAAGAAACCATAATTCTCGGTGACTTTAATATTGATTGGAATACTATTAACACTGAAAACCCATCCTCTCACATAAACCTAAATGGTTTTACCCAATCCATTACATCTACTACAAGGCTTAATAAGCCCAGCAAGAAAGAGAGTATCCTAGACTGGATACTCACAAACAAATCCAACATTACTTATAAAGTAGGAACTCTGCCAGACGACCTCAGTGACCACTGCTTAACTTATATCACAAGAGAAAAGACTGAGTGCCTAAACCCCCCTAACATAAGAAAAATACGCTCTACCAAACACTTCCATATAGACCATTTTCAAAATGAACTCAAATCTTGTAATTGGAACCCCTTAAAATCACTTCCACTTAAAGATGCAGTATCATTCTTTAACTCTACCTTCCTGGCCATTCTTGACAAACATGCTCCAGAGCGTAGCATTAGAATGAAAGCTAATACAGCCCCTTGTCTCTCTCTTGAAACTAAACAACTAATGCTCTCTAGAAATAAGGTATGGGCCAAATGGAGAAGCCATAGAAACAACTCTGATTTTCTCCACTTCAGCCAGCTTAGGAATCTCACCAAAAAAGCTATAATCTCTGATAAAAGAAAATACTACTGTGAACTTCAAGAAACTAATTTCAACAAGCCCAAACAATTTTGGTCATCAGTCAATAGACTCCTCTCACCAGGAACTACCAAAACTCCCTCCCCCCTTGATGCTGACCCTGGCACCCCTCTCAAAACTGCAAATGCTTTTAACTCTTTCTTCTCCGAAACTATTCAATCTCTTGCAAGACAACTGAATACTAACAACTTCTATCCCCCAAATAATCTAGTAGATTCTTCCTACAACTTTTCTCTACAACCCATTCCTACCTCCTTCATCTACAAACGTATACACAAACTGAAACATTGTACCCCCTCTGCTGACAAACTCCCCTCTCTTTATCTTCAAAAGGCTGCCAAAGAAATTGCAGTCCCAATATCTATACTCATCAATAGGACAATCCAAGAGGGAACTATCCCTGATATCTGGAAAGTCTCTTATATTATCCCACTCCACAAAGGTGGTAACTCTATTGACTACTCTAACTTTAGACCAATTGCTCTTCTGTCTCCCCTAGGAAAAATCATGGAGAAATGCATTCATCAGCAACTTGTACAGTATCTCTCTCAACACAACATAGTAGCTAATTGTCAACACGGCTTTAGACCTCATCACAGCACCACCACTGCCCTTCTTTCCTTTGTAGACACCATCAATAAGAATCGCAACAATAAGCTTCTGTCCTCTGCTCTATTCATTGACCTCTCCAAAGCCTTCGACATGGTCAACCATTCTTCCTTAATTCACATCCTTGAATCCCTCTCATTTGACAACCTTGCCATTAGATGGTTTACTTCTTATCTGAGTAACAGACAGCAAGCTGTTCTTTGGGATAACCATATCTCTTCATTACTACCCATCTCCATCGGAGTCCCTCAAGGCTCCATTCTTGGCCCACTTCTTTTCTCCCTCTATATTAATGATCTTCACACTGTAATACCTCAAGCTACCTGTATTCAACATGCTGACGACTCTACCATTATTTGTTCAGCTTCTTCCTCCTCAGATTTAATCTCACTAACCCAAAATATTTTTAATACAGTAGAAACATGGTTTACTAGACGGTACCTCCTTCTGAATGCTAAGAAAACCAAACTTCTCCTCTTCACCCCCACCACTCGAACCTCTTCACCAAACTTCACCATTTTATCTAACAATGCCACTGTCATCTCTCCTGACTCTACAACTAAACTGTTAGGAATAACCATCGATAATAATCTCACTTTCGATCAACACATCAACAACACCATCAAATCAGTTAACAGAAAAATAGGATCCCTATACCGAATTAAACCTTTTTTAACCCCAACTACCAGAGCTACTATTGCACACTCTCATCTGTTATCCACTTTCTTATATGCCTCACCAATGTTAACCAACCTTAAGTAAAACAACCTAAACAAACTAGCTACCTGCTATAATAACATCGCCCGCTTTGCCACTAATAACCCTTTCAGAACCCATCACTGCCATAACCTGAAACTTCTAGGCTGGCTTGAACTACAAAACTACCTTGCAACCTCACAACTCACTATTGCCCACAAAATACTACACCAACCCTATAACACCCCCATACTCTCACAACTCTTAGTCCCCTACAGCAATCTTACCTCCCTTCGATCCTCCTGTAAACTCTTAGTCAGCTCTATTAAGACTAACAACTCAGCTGGTGACTCATTCACTAATTCTGTAGGCAGAATTTGGAATCTCTTACCCAGGGAAATTACTCAGATTACCTCCTTACCCCTCTTCAAACAAAAACTTAAACTACACTTCCAAAACCACTGGCTTTGTTCTTGTAGCACACCAGACTAACTTCTCCTCTACTTATCTCCCTCTTTTCACCTACCACAATGTTTATCGTAGTCACACTAGCAAATACCTTTATCCCTTGACCCTTGAATCTATCTTCTTTCCTCTCACTAACCTTCTCCTTTCTTTCCCCTCCCCCTCTTCTCTTTGCCTTCTCTGTCTTTTTCTTTCCCCTATTCTACTGCCTTACCTCCTCTTCCTCTCTTCCTTCTTGTGTGACACCCCTCCTCCTTTGGACATTTTACCCTTATTCTCTCTCTTTATTTTAATACACTTTTTTCTTTTTTCTCCTTCTAATCTATATCCTCTCAAATTGACTTGGCAATTTTGTTATTATACACTTGCACAGCTTGTCTATTGTATGGTTTATCTTTTGATTTTATCAATTAATTAATTTTTGACTATCCTGTTATTTTGTTGTATTTTGTGTGGAGCTTTTCTCCCCCGGGCCTCTACTGAAAATGGAAATATATCCAGCTAGACTAGCCCGGTCAACAAATGTAAAATAAATAAATAAATAAAATAAATAGCCCACACACAGCACTTCATGCATCAGTTACACTCCACAGTGACAGTACACAGCGCAGCTCACACACAGCACTTCATGCATCAGTTGCACTCTACAGTGACAGTACACAGCATAGCCCACACACAGCACTTCATGCATCAGTGGCACTCTACAGTGACAGTACACAGCGTAGCCCACACACAGCACTTCATGCATCAGTTACACTCCACAGTGACAATACACAGTGTAGCTCACACACAGCACTGCATATCTCAGTTACACTCCACATTGACAGTACACAGCGTATCCCACACACAGCATGGCATACCTCAGTTACACTCCACAATGACAGTACGCACCACACACAGCACTGCATAAATCAGTTACACTCCAACGTGACAGTACACAGCATAGCCCACACACAGCGCTGCATATATCAGTTACACTCCACAGTGACAGTACACAGCGTAGCCCACGCACAGAGCTGTATATATCAGTTACACTCCACAGTGATAGTACACAGCATAGCTTACACACAGCACTGCATACATCAGTTATCCTCTTATGTGTTTTTATAATGATGGTAACACTAACCTGAATGCCACAGTATATAGTTGTGAAGTAGATGCTACCTCTTTATCTGTGCAGCCACATACAGTCCACATACCTACAACTTGGGATCCCTTACTACTGAAACCAGCTGTCCACCAACACTATCAGTCATGGAAGGAGCTATACTGGGAGATGTAGTGTCATCATGGGGCAGTTCATCCCCCAGATAGGTGCATGATAATATTGTGCAGAACGCAACATGCTGTAAGCATTCTGCATGCAGTAGCAAGGTCATACTGAAAGGCACCCTCAGACACATTCAGCCAACCTGGAATCTGCAGTGCCTTCATGGTGCAATTCATCACCAGACTGGCACATGATTATATTGTGCAGAATGCAACATACCTTAAGTGTTCTGCGTGCAGTAGCAAGCCATACTAAAGGGCACCCTCAGACTCATCCAGCCAAGGGAAATGGGCTTTCAGTAGCCCAAACACATAACAGTGTCTGGGAGAGGATGGTCTTGTACCTTTCCTTAGCAGGTGCCATATTTTCTGTACAGAGATCATCAACCAGGACTCAAATCATAGTTTGTATCACTTGGAAAATATAAGGAAAAGAAAAGGAAAGGGGAACATGCAACAAGGAAAGGGTGGCATACTTCTAAACAATACATAACCAATAATTAATTACATACTTGCCAACAAGGTAGCCATGGGCATCCTACTATGCAGGAAGGTGTGGTAGAGTGAGCTAGTGTGCCAGATAAGAGAATCATGGTCACTACCAGGATACTGGGCTGACACTTTGGTGATGCACTCCCATGCATCATACAGTAAATGGCTGTAAATGTAATATTAGCCATTCCTATTTCACTAATGGTCTTCCTGTGGTGCTGAAGGAACCATAATTGTAACATGGCAGCAACTTATTGCATCAAGCACCTCAAGGAAATGTAGCATCCTGAAGAAATAATGCATACCCCTGGTTCTGTCCTGTGATAACATGGCAGATATATATATTGATCCACACATACCAAGAGTATGTACAGGAGCTGCTGAAGAAAGGCAGAAGCATGAGATACACCCAATGTCTCCCCATTCTGTCTCCAGAAGGTACCCATGGCAAGTATAGGAAGGCTACACATCCCTCAATTTCCCATCTGTGCATCATGCGTACTCAATATCCATCAGTGCCAGTGGCACAACTTGTAGCAAACTTGTCTTTAATGCACAAGGCTATGGGTTATATTCCCACATCACAGAGATGGATTGCTGACAGTGCAGTGTAGTATAAGGGGGGTGCTTCACTCTTGAGTGTGTCTTCCTTTAGATGCGATGTTAAACCAAGGCCTCATGTCCCTGCATGCTTGAGAGCTCAGGTAGATGTAAATGATCCCATAGCACTTATTGAAAAGAATATGGGTCCTTTATTTGTATACAAAAATAATTCTTATTTACAAAATATTTACATATGTACCAAATATAGAAATATAGAAATATAGAACTCTGTTTATGTATATTCATAATTTCTGTCACAGTCATGCTAAATTTTCATCCCTATTAGACCCAACTCCTTTTTCCATAAACACCATCTGATTTTACTTAATGTTGCCATTTGCCATTAAACATAATTTCATTTATTCTTTCATTCCATATAGCCCATATAACATAAAATAACTTTTTTATTTATTCTTTTAACATATTCTTTACTTCTCTTCTTATAATATCCATATTGAATCATACTGATGTTTATTTTATCCACATTTTTATATCTTCAAAAAATCTTCTTTACATAGTTTTCTCCATGGGCAGGATTCACGAAGGCTTGCACGGAGTGTAAGAGACGTGTAAGACTCCACGCAAGCCTCACAATACAGGAACAGCCTGAAACCCCGTGTAAGAGACCAGCTAAAACGTCTCTTACACGGACTGGGTGTGGATATGCTAAATACCTCACTTGCAGCCGAAAGGCATGCAAATGAGGTAGAGTAGCGATCCACAAAGCAGAAAGCAGCCCGTGTAAGAGCCGTTTTAGCTGCAGAAATGTACTCAGTTGACAACTGAGTACGTTTCTGCAAAAATCACAATGGAGCCATATCAGCTCCAAATAAAGGGTGCATATGTGTCAGGCAGCATGCCAATGGCCAAATATGTGGCCATTGGCAAGGTACCCCGATGCAAATATGAAAAATGATTTTTTTTTTCGGCGATCGCTGATGTTTAAATGCAGCGCAGCCTCGCGCAAACGGGTTGCGTTGTACACAACATAAAAATGAGGGTTATAAACCTACAAATGTGGGTTTTATGCAATACATGGATTTACAATACAGGGACCAGCAGACCAAAAACAATATGGCCACCGTTTAGTGGTTGCTAAGGGGGGAAGCTGAGTCTAAGACATGTAACTAAGCATTAGTAAGCAATCTGATGTAAATGAGTGTTAGGATACTGAATTCCACTGTCACATAGCAAATGAGCACATTCTGAGTAGTGTAAGAGTTACATAAGGGGGAGGAATAGAGTAGGAGATAGGTGACATCACAGGGGGGAATGGTAGAAAGAAATGCAGCTCATTGGAGGTCAGTGTAACATGACAGATGTCAGACATATCATGGAAAGAGGAGTGCCACAACAAAAGCATGGGAAAGTCAAGACATGGAATGTGTACACTGTTACTTATACACAGATCAGGAAAAGAGGAGTGCCTCAAGATAAGCATGGGAAAGTCAAGAAATGGAAGGTGTACACTGTTACTTATACACAGATCAGGGAAAGAGGATTGCCGCAAGATAAGCATGGGAAAGTCAAGAAATGGAAGGTGTACACTGTTACTTATACACAGATCAGGGAAAGAGGAGTGCCACAAGATAAGCATGGGAAAGTCAAGAAATGGAAGGTGTACAATGTTACTTATACACAGATCAGGGAAAGAGGAGTGCCGCAAGAAAAGCATGGGAAAGTCAAGACATGGAAGGTGTACACTGTAACTTATACACAGATCAGGGAAAGGGGAGTGCCACAAGATAAGCATGGGAAAGTCAAGAAATGGAAGGTGTACACTGTTACTTATACACAGATCAGGGAAAGAGGAGTGCCGCAAGATAAGCATGGGAAAGTCAAGAAATGGAAGGTGTACACTGTTACTTATACACAGATCAGGGAAAGAGGAGTGCCGCAAGATAAGCCTGGGAAAGTCAAGAAATGGAATGTGTACACTGTTACTTATACACAGATCAGGGAAAGAGGAGTGCCACAAGATAAGCATGGGAAAGTCAAGAAATGGAAGGTGTACACTGTTACTTATACACAGATCAGGGAAAGAGGATTGCCGCAAGATAAGCATGGGAAAGTCAAGAAATAGAAGGTGTACACTGTTACTTACACAGATCAGGGAAAGAGGAGTGCCGCAAGATAAGCATGGGAAAGTCAAGAAATGGAAGGTGTACACTGTTACTTATACACAGATCAGGGAAAGAGGAGTGCCACAAGATAAGCATGGGAAAGTCAAGAAATGGAAGGTGTACACTGTTACTTATACACAGATCAGGAAAGGGGGGGTCCCGCAAGATAAGCATGGGAAAGTCAAGAAATGGAAGGTGTACACTGTTACTTATACACAGATCAGGGAAAGAGGAGTGCCACAAGATAAGCATGGGAAAGTCAAGAAATGGAAGGTGTACACTGTTACTTATACACAGATCAGGGAAAGAGGAGTGCCGCAAGATAAGCATGGGAAAGTCAAGAAATGGAAGGTGTACACTGTTACTTATACACAGATCAGGGAAAGAGGAGTGCCGCAAGATAAGCATGGGAAAGTCAATAAATGGAAGGTGTACACTGTTACTTATACACAGATCAGGAAAGAGGAGTGCCGCAAGATAAGCATGGGAAAGTCAAGAAATGGAAGGTGTACACTGTTACTTATACACAGATCAGGGAAAGAGGAGTGCCGCAAGATAAGCATGGGAAAGTCAAGAAATGGAAGGTGTACACTGTTACTTATACACAGATCAGGGAAAGAGGAGTGCCGCAAGATAAGCATGGGAAAGTCAAGAAATGGAAGGTGTACACTGTTACTTATACACAGATCAGGGAAAGAGGAGTGCCGCAAGATAAGCATGGGAAAGTCAAGAAATGGAAGGTGTACACTGTTACTTATACACAGATCAGGGAAAGAGGAGTGCCGCAAGATAAGCATGGGAAAGTCAAGAAATGGAAGGTGTACACTGTTACTTATACACAGATCAGGGAAAGAGGAGTGCCGCAAGATAAGCATGGGAAAGTCAAGAAATGGAAGGTGTACACTGTTACTTATACACAGATCAGGGAAAGAGGAGTGCCGCAAGATAAGCATTGGAAAGTCAAGAAATGGAAGGTGTACACTGTTACTTATACACAGATCAGGGAAAGAGGAGTGCCGCAAGATAAGCATGGGAAAGTCAAGAAATGGAAGGTGTACACTGTTACTTATACACAGATCAGGGAAAGAGGAGTGCCACAAGATAAGCATGGGAAAGTCAAGAAATGGAAGGTGTACACTGTTACTTATACACAGATCAGGGAAAGAGGAGTGCCACAAGATAAGCATGGGAAAGTCAAGAAATGGAAGGTGTACACTGTTACTTATACACAGATCAGGGAAAGAGGAGTGCCGCAAGATAAGCATGGGAAAGTCAAGAAATGGAAGGTGTACACTGTTACTTATACACAGATCAGGGAAGAGGAGTGCCACAAGATAAGCATGGGAAAGTCAAGAAATGGAAGGTGTACACTGTTACTTATACACAGATCAGGGAAAGAGGAGTGCCACAAGATAAGCATGGGAAAGTCAAGAAATGGAAGGTGTACACTGTTACTTATACACAGATCAGGGAAAGAGGAGTGCCACAAGATAAGCATGGGAAAGTCAAGAAATGGAAGGTGTACACTGTTACTTATACACAGATCAGGGAAAGAGGAGTGCCGCAAGATAAGCATGGGAAAGTCAAGAAATGGAAGGTGTACACTGTTACTTATACACAGATCAGGGAAAGAGGAGTGCAAGATATGCATGGAAAGTCAAGAAATGGAAGGTGTACACTGTTACTTATACACAGATCAGGGAAAGAGGAGTGCCGCAAGATAAGCATGGGAAAGTCAAGAAATGGAAGGTGTACACTGTTACTTATACACAGATCAGGAAAGAGGAGTGCCGCAAGATAAGCATGGGAAAGTCAAGAAATGGAAGGTGTACACTGTTACTTATACACAGATCAGGGAAAGAGGAGTGCCGCAAGATAAGCATGGGAAAGTCAAGAAATGGAAGGTGTACACTGTTACTTATACACAGATCAGGGAAAGAGGAGTGCCACAAGATAAGCATGGGAAAGTCAAGAAATGGAAGGTGTACACTGTTACTTATACACAGATCAGGGAAAGAGGAGTGCCGCAAGATAAGCATGGGAAAGTCAAGAAATGGAAGGTGTACACTGTTACTTATACACAGATCAGGGAAAGAGGAGTGCCACAAGATAAGCATGGGAAAGTCAAGAAATGGAAGGTGTACACTGTTACTTATACACAGATCAGGGAAAGAGGAGTGCCGCAAGATAAGCATGGGAAAGTCAAGAAATGGAAGGTGTACACTGTTACTTATACACAGATCAGGGAAAGAGGAGTGCCGCAAGATAAGCATGGGAAAGTCAAGAAATGGAAGGTGTACACTGTTACTTATACACAGATCAGGGAAAGAGGAGTGCCGCAAGATAAGCATGGGAAAGTCAAGAAATGGAAGGTGTACACTGTTACTTATACACAGATCAGGGAAAGAGGAGTGCCGCAAGATAAGCATGGGAAAGTCAAGAAATGGAAGGTGTACACTGTTACTTATACACAGATCAGGGAAAGAGGAGTGCCGCAAGATAAGCATGGGAAAGTCAAGAAATGGAAGGTGTACACTGTTACTTATACACAGATCAGGGAAAGAGGAGTGCCGCAAGATAAGCATGGGAAAGTCAAGAAATGGAAGGTGTACACTGTTACTTATACACAGATCAGGGAAAGAGGAGTGCAAGATAAGCATGGGAAAGTCAAGAAATGGAAGGTGTACACTGTTACTTATACACAGATCAGGGAAAGAGGAGTGCCGCAAGATAAGCATGGGAAAGTCAAGAAATGGAAGGTGTACACTGTTACTTATACACAGATCAGGGAAAGAGGAGTGCCGCAAGATAAGCATGGGAAAGTCAAGAAATGGAAGGTGTACACTGTTACTTATACACAGATCAGGGAAAGAGGAGTGCCGCAAGATAAAGAAATGGAAGGTGTACACTGTTACTTATACACAGATCAGGGAAAGAGGAGTGCAAGATAAGCATGGGAAAGTCAAGAAATGGAAGGTGTACACTGTTACTTATACACAGATCAGGGAAAGAGGAGTGCCACAAGATAAGCATGGGAAAGTCAAGAAATGGAAGGTGTACACTGTTACTTATACACAGATCAGGGAAAGAGGAGTGCCACAAGATAAGCATGGGAAAGTCAAGAAATGGAAGGTGTACACTGTTACTTATACACAGATCAGGGAAAGAGGAGTGCCACAAGATAAGCATGGGAAAGTCAAGAAATGGAAGGTGTACACTGTTACTTATACACAGATCAGGGAAAGAGGAGGCAACAAGATAAGCATGGGAAAGTCAAGAAATGGAAGGTGTACACTGTTACTTATACACAGATCAGGGAAAGAGGAGTGCCGCAAGATAAGCATGGGAAAGTCAAGAAATGGAAGGTGTACACTGTTACTTATACACAGATCAGGGAAAGAGGAGTGCCGCAAGATAAGCATGGGAAAGTCAAGAAATGGAAGGTGTACACTGTTACTTATACACAGATCAGGGAAAGAGGAGTGCCACAAGATAAGCATGGGAAAGTCAAGAAATGGAAGGTGTACACTGTTACTTATACACAGATCAGGGAAAGAGGAGTGCCACAAGATAAGCATGGGAAAGTCAAGAAATGGAAGGTGTACACTGTTACTTATACACAGATCAGGGAAAGAGGAGTGCCGCAAGATAAGCATGGGAAAGTCAAGAAATGGAAGGTGTACACTGTTACTTATACACAGATCAGGGAAAGAGGAGTGCCGCAAGATAAGCATGGGAAAGTCAAGAAATGGAAGGTGTACACTGTTACTTATACACAGATCAGGGAAAGAGGAGTGCCGCAAGATAAGCATGGGAAAGTCAAGAAATGGAAGGTGTACACTGTTACTTATACACAGATCAGGGAAAGAGGAGTGCCGCAAGATAAGCATGGGAAAGTCAAGAAATGGAAGGTGTACACTGTTACTTACACAGATCAGGGAAAGAGGAGTGCCACAAGATAAGCATGGGAAAGTCAAGAAATGGAAGGTGTACACTGTTACTTATACACAGATCAGGGAAAGAGGAGTGCCGCAAGATAAGCATGGGAAAGTCAAGAAATGGAAGGTGTACACTGTTACTTATACACAGATCAGGGAAAGAGGAGTGCCGCAAGATAAGCATGGGAAAGTCAAGAAATGGAAGGTGTACACTGTTACTTATACACAGATCAGGGAAAGAGGAGTGCCGCAAGATAAGCATGGGAAAGTCAAGAAATGGAAGGTGTACACTGTTACTTATACACAGATCAGGGAAAGAGGAGGCCGCAAGATAAGCATGGGAAAGTCAAGAAATGGAAGGTGTACACTGTTACTTATACACAGATCAGGGAAAGAGGAGTGCCGCAAGATAAGCATGGGAAAGTCAAGAAATGGAAGGTGTACACTGTTACTTATACACAGATCAGGGAAAGAGGAGTGCCACAAGATAAGCATGGGAAAGTCAAGAAATGGAAGGTGTACACTGTTACTTATACACAGATCAGGGAAAGAGGAGTGCCGCAAGATAAGCATGGGAAAGTCAAGAAATGGAAGGTGTACACTGTTACTTATACACAGATCAGGGAAAGAGGAGTGCCACAAGATAAGCATGGGAAAGTCAAGAAATGGAAGGTGTACACTGTTACTTATACACAGATCAGGGAAAGAGGAGGGCGCAAGATAAGCATGGGAAAGTCAAGAAATGGAAGGTGTACACTGTTACTTATACACAGATCAGGGAAAGAGGAGTGCCACAAGATAAGCATGGGAAAGTCAAGAAATGGAAGGTGTACACTGTTACTTATACACAGATCAGGGAAAGAGGAGTGCCACAAGATAAGCATGGGAAAGTCAAGAAATGGAAGGTGTACACTGTTACTTATACACAGATCAGGGAAAGAGGAGTGCCGCAAGATAAGCATGGGAAAGTCAAGAAATGGAAGGTGTACACTGTTACTTATACACAGATCAGGGAAAGAGGAGTGCCGCAAGATAAGCATGGGAAAGTCAAGAAATGGAAGGTGTACACTGTTACTTATACACAGATCAGGGAAAGAGGAGTGCCACAAGATAAGCATGGGAAAGTCAAGAAATGGAAGGTGTACACTGTTACTTATACACAGATCAGGGAAAGAGGAGTGCCGCAAGATAAGCATGGGAAAGTCAAGAAATGGAAGGTGTACACTGTTACTTATACACAGATCAGGGAAAGAGGAGTGCCGCAAGATAAGCATGGGAAAGTCAAGAAATGGAAGGTGTACACTGTTACTTATACACAGATCAGGGAAAGAGGAGTGCCGCAAGATAAGCATGGGAAAGTCAAGAAATGGAAGGTGTACACTGTTACTTATACACAGATCAGGGAAAGAGGAGTGCCGCAAGATAAGCATGGGAAAGTCAAGAAATGGAAGGTGTACACTGTTACTTATACACAGATCAGGGAAAGAGGAGTGCCGCAAGATAAGCATGGGAAAGTCAAGAAATGGAAGGTGTACACTGTTACTTATACACAGATCAGGGAAAGAGGAGTGCCGCAAGATAAGCATGGGAAAGTCAAGAAATGGAAGGTGTACACTGTTACTTATACACAGATCAGGGAAAGAGGAGTGCCGCAAGATAAGCATGGGAAAGTCAAGAAATGGAAGGTGTACACTGTTACTTATACACAGATCAGGGAAAGAGGAGTGCCGCAAGATAAGCATGGGAAAGTCAAGAAATGGAAGGTGTACACTGTTACTTATACACAGATCAGGGAAAGAGGAGTGCCGCAAGATAAGCATGGGAAAGTCAAGAAATGGAAGGTGTACACTGTTGCCAACACCAAAGTTTCTTGCTGGGCTTGCATGCACACGTGTGCCCGCCATGAGGCGTGGGTAGGGCAGTGTGCACGCGTGTAAGGCAGACTGAGCATATGGGAGTGTGTTGGCACTTCTAAGACTGTTTGAGCTAGTGTGTGCGTGTGTAAAGCAGACTGAGCATGTGGGAGCCTGTTGGCAGTCTTTTAACACTGTTTGCGCTGGTGTGCATGCGTATTAACCCGAATAAGCAGATTCTGAACCGTGTAAGCATGTGTGCGCGCGTGTAAGCCACTGTGAGCGTGTTTCTGCTGGTATGCGCATTGCTCCCCCCTGAGGAAACAGAAAGGAAAAAGGAAGCAACAGAATTAGTAGGAAGCTAACAGGGAATACTGCTGGAGCTAGCAGGTGAAAACAATTAGAAGCAGGCAATTACACGGGCAGAATAGTAGCTCAGCCAAGCACTTAAAACTCTGCAAACAGCAGTGCAAGATGTTTCTCTCAAGAGACACTGCAAGACAGGAGTAAGCTATTAGAAGTGAAAACTGAAAAAGCTGAACTCAGAGCAGAAATGCCAGGAGCTGCCATAGCTGTCATAAGGAGACATAGGCGACTTGCTGAGGGTGTTGACAATGCAGATGGTGCCAGACTACCCACAGTGAGGAGACGGTGAAGAGTGTACAGGACGAGGGTCACCAACCACGGGTTACATGAGCTGGAGATAGTAGAGCGCTATAGAGTGGACAGAGACCTCCTGCAGCAAATTGTCGAGCTGTGCAGGCCACGCCTCACACACAGAACCAACAGAGGGGAACCCATCCCAGTGGAAACCAAGGTATGTGTTGGCCTAAGAATACTAGCAACAGGTACCTTCCAGAGACCAACTGGTGATATGATGGGGGATATCACAGGCATCAGCCTCCAGGGTACTGCACCAGTTCCTGGATGCCATGTCAGCACATGTCGGTGATCATGTATGTTTCCCCAATGCCCGTGAGGTATTGGCCAGCAATATGCGTCTCTTCCAGCAAATAGTGAAATACCCTGAGGTAGTGGGTGCAATAGACAGCACACACACATACGCATCAAAGCACCAGCCGGTGAGTGGGGTAGGGCCTACATTAACCGCAAGGGCTTCCCCTCCATCAACTGCCAGGTTGTGTGTGATGCCCAGGGCATAATAATGAATGTGTGTGCTGGCTGCCCTGGGAGCTACCATGATTCCCATATCTGGCATTTGACGCAGCTGTACCAGACATTTTCCAATGGGGACATCCCACACGGGCACCTAGTGGGGAATGCAGGTTATGCACTTGAGCCGTGGCTGATGATACCCATCAGGAACGCACACACACCTGAATAGGAACGCCATAATGAGGCACACACACAAACACATAATGTAATAGAGCGTGTGCTTGGGCTGCTCAAGTCATGGTTCCGGTGTCTGGACACATCTGGTGGAGCCTTGCATACTCACCAACTACATGTACCCAAATTGTCATAGTATGTGCTATGCTACATAATATGATCTTGCAAAAACAGCTGCAGCAGGACCAGCATAGGGCCGGGCCAAACAGCCCCTCACCATTGCCAAGGCCATCACAGGCAGAGG